>NC_056620.1:21162235-21359876 GCF_018340385.1 Cyprinus carpio
CATGATTATATTTAGAAAAAAAATATATATTATAATTTTAAGTTTGAATTGTATTTTTAAAAAGATCATATCAGAAGCTCTCACAATCATAGTATATATATGGAAATGTACATTTACATGTTTTTTACAAATTTCAATTGCTAAATTAATTTTGTCTGATGATGATTGCCTACAAAATTAGATTTATTTTTTGTATCATCAAACTTGCTTCATGCATTTCAAACAACTTTTATATAATTATATTACAAAAATAATTTAATATATATAATAACTATTTCAATCAATGAGTTAAAATGCAGTTAAATGTTAGCAATAATAAGGTGTGAAATTATTCATGAAAAGTTACATTTGAAAAGATATGAAATATGAATTTAAATGAAAAAAAAAAAACAAATGCCATGAAATATCAAATGAAATATCACTGAATATTAATACATAAGTATTTAAAAAAGCAGACAAAATTAGCTATTTACTCAAATTAATCATGAAATGTTGCAATTCATGAATAAACCTTTTCGTTATTCTTAATTTCAATAACAATTTATAATAACTTTGCCAAATGTTTGCTTAATAAAATTAAGTTAATTAAAATAGACTATCATACATTTTTTATGACAGAATTGAAGAGACTTTACTGATCGTCAGTTTAGTTCCTCCACCAAAGTGTACCACAGTGCTTCATTCTCGTGAAAGCCAGCTCGTACAAAAAACCTCCGTCACACTCAAATAAACACAAACTCCAGCAGAGAAAGAGAGAAGAGACTCACACACTGATATCAGACTCAACAGCAGACATGGACTAATGTAAAAAATGGCATAAATCATTTATCTTTAAAAACAATAAAAAATTAAAAAAAAAAAAATCCATGAAGGCTGAAATCATTAGTTTCGTAATAAGTCCCAAAATGCATTCATCGGATTTTCAGTAAACTCTGCTAATTCTATTTACCTGCTCTATAATGAAATCTTTAACCAGATTTATCTGGTCATTCTCTATTAGATGAACTTTGACCTGTTATACACTATCATGGATGATATAGAGATAAAATCTGCAAACAAATATTAAATGCTCTCAGCAATTAAAGATTCTGAATGAAACATTAAACAGTGTTTGGAGAGAGAAGCATTGACCCTTTTTTTTGCAAATAACATGAAGAACATTATAAATGCCTGTTTCTGAAAATGAAAAATGAAAATGTATTAGCAAAGATATTGAAGAATTAAAATGGCAAAATTGTGTATCTCTCCTGTCTTCAGGTAAATGATGAGGAGTGTGTTTGCATATTGATCAGGATGCTTCAGTGCTCTGAGAGTGTTTATAGTGCTGTGAGTTTAACACTTCATCACTGACACACACAACAATCTTCATCAACATGACCTTCATCATCATCTTCATCTGGACTCTTTCATACTGCTTCATACTACAAGGTGAATAGTGTATATTTTAAATAATATTAATTAAATAATTTTATTATATGCCAAGTAATATATTTTTATGGACTAATACATTTTTTTTTTCAGGGTGTAGAGCTCAGATCACAGTCACTCAGACTCCTTCAGAAAACTGTCACACCAGGAGAAAATGTAGAGATGAGCTGTAAACTCAGTGAACCTTCACCCTGCAGCCCACCCTGTGTGTCCTGGTATTTACAGAAAAACCTGGAGAAGCTCCTAAACTCTGATTTATGCTGCAAGCACCCTCCAGTCAGGAACTCCATCTAGATTCAGTGGCAGTGGATCTAACAGTGATTTCACTCTGGTGACCATCAGAGTGGAGTCCAGACTGAAGATGCTGGACATGTGACTTACTCTGGTCACGGATTGTGTTACTGGAAGCGTGGCTCCGTTAGCTGGCGCGCAGAGCACAGTGTACACGTAGGGTCGGTGACAAAAAGTAACATGGCGTGTCTGATAGTCAGAGCTCGCACAGGTGAGGCTGGAAACTGATGCTGCAGCTGACTCAATACACCTAAAACCATATACTAAGAATGCGCTATTTTCTGAATTGATTCCTGAGTATTTACATTATTCTCAAACTGATTTTAAAAATAGTGCCCATACTGCAAAATTCAGTTATTTAATACACCCACTATCAGACACTCACGAATCATAATTCCAATGAATTGTATGTTTTTAAGATTTATCTCGACAAATTTCACTAATCAATAGTATATTAATACTCATTCTAGTTCATTACTCAATACGGGTGTGTAAAAAGTTCAATAACTAAATTTCCAAAAACTCATTCTTGGTTCAATCTCTGATCTGAGAATGGGATGGGCTCATTATATTACAAGAAAAATTATAATATTGGATATCACAAATATTTTAAATCAATGATTTAAAATGCAATGAAATGTTACGCCAAATACTAAGCTGTGAATCCTATTAATGGAAAGATTGAAACAGATGAATGTTACTGGAAACCATAGAGTACTGGTTATGACATAGTCACTGAATAGTAATTACATCGTTGTTAATTAGCAACCAAAATCTACTTTTAAATATGAAGTGCGATGTAAACTCATCATGAAAATGCAAGTTAATGAATCAAACCATTCAACTTTATTTTAGTTTAAGCTTAAGTAATGTTGCTACTAATTTGTTGACCAAAGTGTTTGCTTAAGGGAATAAACGCAATTTCAAAATATCATACAGTTCTATGAGTAGAATTTTTACCTGATCGTTTACGTGTATCATCAGTTGTTCCCTTCACCAAAAGTGTACCACAGTGCTTCAGCATTCTTAGTGAAAGCATCGTAGACAAAATGCCTTCCGTCACCCTCAAATAAACATAAACTCCAGCCAGAGATAGGACGGAGCACCAACTTCACAACACTGATTATCAGACATCAACAGCAGCTACTTTCGCAACAAATCCTACAAAGTGACCTTTCACAAAAACAGTTCTCGATTAATGTTCTAAATGTCTCGTGAGTGCATTGAAACGTGTAGTATTCATGTGGCTTACTCAGTGAGTACTCACAAAAACTTGGCGTGTATTATGTCACGATTTTGCATTATGACATCGGCGTGCCGCGATGTTGAGGTGCATAGGAAACATATATGCATGGGGGCAGTTTCCCTGTGGCGAAGTGGGTGCATTTTTAAGTTCAGGGTCCAAAGGCAGGGTTTGGTGTTGTTTGTGTGTGACGCTGGGTGCACATCGGTCGGTGTTCAGATGGGCACCTTGGTGGGGCCGCGTCCAGTGTACAAACTACGTTGGTCTGTGCAATATCATGGTTTGAGACCATCATGGGACGAAGTCTTGGTAGGCTGGGTGCGAGGGGCGGGGGAGTGGAAGTGTGTGGTTTTAACGTGCATCTACAAGTAGAAAAGATAGTAAACATTGTGTAGTGGTTGTGTGGTGCTTATTGTCGGTCGGGCATGCTGGTAGAGGCTCGTAGCGAGCGAGGCTTTTACAGCGATGAGTGATTGTTTTGTCAGCCACAGCTTCAGCAGCCTCTCGTAGTGCATTCGGTCGAATAGCAGAAATACGTTTTGTATATAGCTTCTGTGTTCGTTTGGAACTCGTGACAGGTAATCTGGCACAGACACACAGCGCAGGCAAACGGAGGGGGACGGCGTGTCATCACCATCTTCAGTCTGGATCGTTCACTAGCTACGACTGTTGTTTCAGCAGTGAGGAGATAAACACTTCACTCGTTTCACTGATCATGCTTTGGCTAAAAATACTGTCCTCCAACAGATATTTAATTATGAACTTTTATTTCATGTTTCTCAATAGTCAGAATCCAAGAGGGTGAAGTGACAGCACGGGGGGTCAGAAGCTGCAGGTGAAACCTGTTCAACCAGGAGAGCACAGTTACTATGTCTCTGTAAAACCAGTACCCTGAAGTTTACCCGAGTTGGGGTTATCAAGCCTCGTTAGCCTGGTTACTTACAGAAACCTGACAGATTAAGCTCCTAAGACTCCTGTGAGGGGATTTATAAAAGCAAACGTTTCGCTTCCAAAATGCCCCAGGAACGGTGCCATCGGGAGATTCAGTGGGGCAGTGGCATCATACAGTCGTGATTTCACTTCGGACCATCAGTGGAGTCCAGACTGAATATGAGCTGGCCATTATTACTGTCAGGGGGAGTACATTACTGTCCTCGTAGCTGTGTGTTTCACACAGTGATAAAGAGTGGTTACAAAAACCTGCGTCAGTCAGAAGTCACAGTGACTAAGAAGGAACTGCTTCGGCAGCTGATTCAACCACTATCCACGTCAGGCTTACTGGACAGCAAACAGGAGACCAAACAACAGAACATACACATGAGACTACAAAACTGAGTTTCATGCGTCCGTGCCTGTCCAATCACAGTTCATGGTGCAGTAGACACCTAGCGGGGAGAATAACAGAAATAGAGGAGTAGATGGGGAAAGGTTGTGGTAGGCGGTCGCAAAAGAATTGGACTGGCTGGGGAAGGTGTAATGAGTGCTGCACTTACCGTTGTAAAAAAAGTAGTGCACTTGAAGTATACATTTTACGAAGTGGTAATTATTGCATAAAAAATTATATTTTAAAAGAACAAAACACGTAAGGGGCAATTAAATTGTATGTTTTTTCCGTTGTCTTACAGTCACATTGTCTACTTTCTATTTTTAATGGAATGTCAAATGTATCACATGTTTTAAGAGAGTTATATATAAAATGGCAATTAGTGTGTAACTATTGACGTGGATGTTTTTTAAACTACTCAGTTGGACTTTGTTAGTACATCTTTATATGTACTTTCGATAATTGGCCGTGGTCTTTCGAATATGGTTAAGTCGTACTACTAATGTATTGGGCAACAGGGGCCCAATTAATGTTAACCGTAAAATCTACTTAAATGTCAGTTAAAGCAGTACACGTTACAGATGTGCATAATTAAAACTTAGTGTGGTGTTGCGACCATACCTAAAACTGCACATTATTTGTTTTGATTTCAAATATATTACATTAAATGCAATTCGTTTTTTTTGGTTTTGTTGTTTTTTTTTTTTATTTTTTTTTTTGAACCAGGAATAACATCAAATGTTTTAAAACTTGATCGCACCTTTACTAGAATATATCATGTTTTATTGTAGGCTTATTTACTGTGTAAAAAATTTAGTCTAACTTGTTGTAGAATGTTATATTAGATAATCTGTTTTAAAGGAATAGATTTTTTCCCTATAGATTTACGTTGATATTGACAACTGTAGACCTGTTGTAAAGATTATGGTTTTAAATATGCATGCTGGTTGTTTTCTTCATAACAAAATGCTACTGTATAATGATTAATTAAAAAAGGACAGTTACATTGATTGGGCCTTGTAATGATTAATAGGTGCTATTCTTATTATAACAAATAATGGTAAGAACTATGTTATATGGCCCTTCAGGATATTCCAAAAGATAGCAAAGATTAAATCATTTCAGAGCCTGTATGGAACTGTTTAAGGAGTAAAAACATGAAACATTCTCAATATCTAAGGAAAATGTTTTTAAGCTATATTGACTTCCCATGGCCTATGTTGAATTGAGAACATTCTGTCAACACTAGAGTCTATAAGTGCCTAAAGAATAATAAAATACATTACATATATGGCCTATCCATCCCTACCGTAAACAAGTAAACTGTTAACTATGATGTTGCCCTTTATTGCAGACCACCTTTGCATAGATTTGAAAGGCACAAAATAACGCATTTCACAAAATAATCTATAAATGACAGCACAAGGTAGATAACGACCTTATGGGAAGTCGTAGGGGCTGTGGGACCGGCGGGGGAGCTGCGTAGCTAAAAACGCTTCTCAGGGGTGGCGGGTCTTCAAACCCGGCCGTCGCAGTGGTTCAAACCAAAACTACGCTGTTGTGAAGGGGTAAATAAATCTTAGTTATAGCTAAAACCTATGAGAGAGGGAGGACATGAGCGAGCAAAATATGTGTTATGTGTAAACAGAGCATATAGTTATTGTGTTGGGGAACCATACCTAAAATTTCGCTTAGGCTCCCAAATCACTGAGTCTGTCTGCCTCTGCCTTGTTAGAACATTCTCCTGAAGTGTTTGCATAGTGAGAGTGTGTTCTTTACATGAGGCGACACACGCACTTTCAGTTGCTCTGCGTTGTGTTTTATACTTGACAAAACATCTAAACATGGATCAACAACCATGAGTTCTCAACTAAAAACGAACCTACAACCAACAGAAGATGATTCATCACCATATTGATAACTGGACCGCATGACAGTATTCTGTAGTGGTTTGTGTCTGGAAGGATTAATTTGTGTTATTAACTTTTTAGTTTTATGTTGATGCAGAGTTATGTTTGTAAAAAGTGTTTGTGATTTCTGATTCTTCTAAATGTGACAGAATATATTTGGGACGGTGACAAGTGAATTCAAACTCACCTCAGCAGCTGCGCGCTCACACCTGGACCATCAGTCACCGTTACCTGTACATTTAGCAGTGATTCCTGCGTACTAGCTAAGGAAATACCTGCTAGTGAGTTGGTACTTACAGAAACCTGGAGAAGCTTCCCCC
Organism: Cyprinus carpio; assembly: GCF_018340385.1. Classification (NCBI taxonomy): domain Eukaryota; kingdom Metazoa; phylum Chordata; class Actinopteri; order Cypriniformes; family Cyprinidae; genus Cyprinus; species Cyprinus carpio. The sequence goes on from NC_056620.1 coordinate 21,168,752, forward strand.
CTTTAAACATCATGATTTATTTATACAATGCAGCCGTCCAGCTCAGGACACCCATCTAGATTCAGTGGCAAGTAAACTCACTCTGAGAGCAGATGTCGCTCTGACCATCAGTGGAGTCCAGACTGAAGATGCTGGACTTATTTACTGTCAGAATGTACACAGCTGCAAGTGAGTGGTTATGTGTTTACACAGTGATAAAGAGTTGGTACAAAAAACACTCGGTCCCAGTCAGAGTCAACAGTTACTAACTGATGGGCTGGGTGTGCAGCTGTGAGTCAAATCACTAGGCAAGTTCATGAGCGTGTGTGCACACAGATGGACCGAATACACGAAACCTACACAGGAGCTCTGTGCAAAAGTCAGTGTGTGCGCAGGGCTACGGGAGCGTTAACGGCCCCCGGCCCCCCGGCCCCCCAGCCCAGTGGTTGTTTGTTTAAAAAGTCAGAGGGAAGAACTAGGGAAATTTAGAAGCACTATGTCGCTGGTACAGATTTTGTAATGTGATCCGGTAAGTCTCTGTTCTTTGTGCTACAATACAGGAGTTTCGTTATGCATCCTAGGGCAGGGGTGCTAGAGTGCTGGGTATGTGGTGTGAATCAGAAATGACAGGAAAAAAATGTTTATAATTGGGTGCAATGACGGGTGGTGTTACGAAGGGTACCCCAGAAGGGAGTAGTGCCGGGTCTCTGAGATTTTGGTTCATACGACATTAAAGTCTTGAGACCTTCATTCCTGGTGATGGCCGGGCAAAGACTTGAATTAGTGCACGGGCATGCGTAATGGCGTGCCAGGTCTGTCTACTGGCTACAACAATAAATCTGGTGGCGCTGGTCAGATAGAGTGCAGGCGGAGGAGTGAGGTCGCAGGGTTATTTAACAGTGCGTGGGAAACTGTGTGTCTGGCTTAATATCTGTTGAACCTTGATAACTTTGTTTTATGTGTCTGGAACACCATGTACGAAGTCAAAGGGATTGGGGTTAAAAAGACATCAATAGTTTTATTAAATATAGAACACCATCAATAACATCGAAAAATCCTTGTGATGAAAGCTATTTTAACCTGACCATGACAACCGGAGAAAAAATTACCTTGTCTCAATTTTTAGTATGGAGACCGACAAAAAATCAAAAAGACAGAAGAGAAAAAATTAGTACGTCTCGCAGTGGGACCTATTCAGTTCTGTAGGTGCTGACGTACAAAATTGGTCACCAGAATCACATTTAAAGGTGGACAGGTGCAGAGTCATGTGAGTCAGCATCACGAGGTACCCCCAGGAAAAAGAAAGGACACCAGCGGCACGGTCTGGTGAGGTCGTGTAATCAACCTTTATGGGTGTTTAAAAGGGGTGGTGGCTGTATGTAAGCATCGTCTGCCTGAAGGGCGGCAATATAAGGATCGTGCCTGAGCTGTGTAAAACCAAAATCCGTAGCAGCAGTATCAGGAAAACAAAAAAGATGCCCCTGCGCCTGGTGCAGGTGCCAGGGGGGGGATGTTCGCCAGGGTGGGGACTTTGTAAATGGTTTGGCTGTTGGGTTGATCGGTCTGATTTTTTAGTAGTGGGCCGACAGAGTAAGAAGTGGTGTATGAAGAATAAATATTAGTTGACTATGACTGCGACTGAAGGAGGGTTTTTCCACCGAAATGATGAGGAGGTGTGATCGGCATAGGCTTCAGATGCTTCAGTGTTATAAGAGGTTCATAGTGCTGTGTGACCTGTATAACAATAAAGCGTTTACCACGGTACAAAAATCACAAACACAATTAATCTTTCAGCAAAAGCTTCATCTGGGATTCTGGCATACTGCTTCATACTACAAGGTTAAATGGTCTATAAAGAAAGATGCTAACTATTATTGCAAATAATTTTAAGAATATATAAGATATATTATATTTGATGAAACACATATATGGTTTGTTGTTTCCAGAGTGAAAGCCAGAATCACCAGTGACACTAAACTCCTGAAGTTCTGACTGTCACACCAGGAGAAAAAGGTGTGTATGAGCTGTAAACTCAGTACTGCTGATGCCCTGCAGCCTGTACCCTGTGGCTTAGCCTAGGTACTGACAGAAACCTGGAGAAACTCCCTAAACTCGTGATTTATGGAAACAAAGCACCCGCTCAGTTAGGATACTCCATCTAGATTCAGTGGGAGTGAGCTATGGAGGGACTGATTTCACTCTGACCATCAGTGGAGTCCAGACTGAAGAGCTGTACATTATTACTGTCAGAGTCGCTTTGGCACTCTATCAGCAGTAGTAACTATGTGTTCACACAGTGATAAAAGAGTCGTACAAAAACCCTCGGTTCAAGTCAGAGTCACAGTGGACTGAACTGATGCTGTAGGGGCTAATCAAACACTATCACTCACTACTGACATACACAGCGACCAAAACACCGCATCACACATGAGCTCAGAACGAGTTAGGAGTCAAAAATCAAGCGCGATCGCTGTGAGATCTGTCCTCAGACAGACGGGGTTTAATTCAGTTGTGCGCCTCTGTTGTTGAGATTAATTAATATCTAATCAAAACCAAAAACGCACACATTTTTTCCAGTGGCCAGATGTTGATCGATTTTGGCAGGTTGCCAAATTCCTAACTTACTGAATGCTATCCCTGATATAAAACGTGGATAAATAAAACACTACCATGCTCACAAAATCATAACTTTGTCTTCATCACTGCGTGCCAGCAGAGTGAAAAACTGTTCCGGTTCAGAAGCGTTGAAAGCCAATCAAAAACAGTGAAACTGTGAGTTTGAGCTGAAAAGTCAGATTTGCATTGACAGCTTTAGTGATTCTGATGGAGTCTCCAGAATAGAGCAGCTCCGTCTCCAGAGACCATGTTCAAACCCCCAAAGAGCTTCAGTTTCACATTTGCCTGCTAAACACGGCTGTTCATACAGCTATTACAATTAAAGCAAGAACCATTTTCAGAATCTAAGATCACTATTAAAATTTAGCTTTGAGTTCAAAATGGCGCAACAAGTCATAAAGCACCTAGTGTTGCTACTAGCAGAAACTGTTGTTACAAACAAAATGGAAAAAAAAAAAAAATGTTTCTGCGTCTTCAGGTAAATGATGTGGAGTAAATGTGCTGCATATTGATCAGATGCTTCAGTGCTCTGAGAGTGTTTTATAGTGCTGTGAGGTTAACACTTCAACATAGAGCTTTTCTAAATTTTAACTGAAAAGAGCAACCAACAAGAAGATGATGATCATCGGCGTCTGTATCTGGACACTCATTCTTTGTGTGTTCAAGGTTAATTTATAACTCAGAATGTGATTTATATGCACGTGTTTGATAGTAAAACTGATTTTGTTCAGGATACAGATAATAACTGTCGATTATTATCTGATGAAATGTCATTCACAGGAACTACAGGACAAGTTTCTGTGACTCAGACTCCCTCAGTAGCAGCTGTTCAACCAGGAGAAACAGTTACTATAAACTGTCAAACTAGCAGAGGAATTGGAGATCAATCACGGGGTTGTGGTTCCTGTCTCGCCTGGTATCTGCAGAAACCTGGAGAAGCTCCTAAACTCCTCATTTATTACATTAGATCAAGACAGTCAGGAACTTCATCTAGATTCAGTGGCAATGGAGCAAATTATGGAACTGATTTCACTCTGACCATCAGTGGAGTCCAGACTGAAGATGCTGGACATTATTACTGTCAGAGTGCTCATATTATATGCAGTGTAGCTGTAAGATGCTGCACATTATTACTGTCAGAGTTTTCATTGCAGAACAGATTCTAGTGATAGTTGTGTGGGTGATCGTGCGTCAAAACACTATCACACACTCAACAGAGAAGAAAAAACAAAAATTTTGTTGAGGTCCATCATTATTATTTTATTTTTTTTTTTTTTAATTTGATAAAAAAAAATTTTTAGATCTTTTATGGTTTATCTCTCTTCTTCTTTCTACTCACTCCATCATTTTTTTTTAAGATTATTATATGTATTTTATAAAAACAATTTTTATCTTTTATGGTTTATCTATACTACTTTCCACTCACAAATTTTTGTTTATTTGTCGTCTTCCAGTCAAAAAGTCTCCATCTCTAAACAGTTCATTCACAAGTTGTGTAAGTCTTATAAAACTATCACTCAATCTTCATAACTGTCTCATCACTGCATGAGCAGAAGTGAAACTGTTCCAGTTCAGATCGTTGAACCAATCAAACAGTGAAACTGTGAGTTTGGAATTTTAATGGATATTAAATAAAATATATAAAGAATTGATTCAGTTTTTACACTTGCTAAATGTTAATCTAACCCACTTAATCTTATTAAATGTGTCTAATATTTGTGAAGTTCATGTTGTTTCATCGTGTATCTGCAGGTGTTTTTTTCATGGTCCATTGAGTTAAGTTTCCAATTTTTTGTTTTAAATGTGAGTTAAAGCCCTGATCCAAAGAAAGACCCACAACAAAAATAACAAAAAAAAAAAAAAAAGAACACAAAAACACAAAGACTTAAAAGGGTTACAGTTGTATTTTTATTTATTGACTGAATTGTAATAAAATCATAACCCAAATGATAAAGCACACATATATAGTCTTGTATGAAGCACACACAGCAGAGCAGATGCAGATGCGAACAGTGAAGGCACAGAGAGGAAGGCCATGTAAAAAGACCACGGTGGGAACACCACGAGATGGGAAGGCCACGAACTAACAGGCCACATAAAGAAAGGCCAAGTTAAGCCGCAGTAAACTATAAAGGGTTGTTGGGAGTAATATGAAGAGGTATTGTACCACCACCAGTAATTGCATATAGATAACCTTGAGGAGAGCTTGATATTCTTTGAGATGGTTTGTGGTTCAGGTCTAATGTAGGATTCGAATGCAGAGGATGACCATCTTCCCAGTAGCTTGATATCTGATGTTTGAACTCCACGTTCAACAGCAGTAGTGGCCGGTGTATAGAAGCAGTGACAGACAGCAGCTTCTAAAGGTGATTAAATAGAGCTGAACCAGCCGCAGAGAGAAAGGCTCCGATTGGCCATGAGAGAAAGGCTACAAGAGGCCGTGACGGAAGGCTGCGAGAGGCAGTGAAAGAGTAGATGTAATGAATAGGTGTGACGCCGCCACCACCACCAGTATTTGCTTAATTTACCTTAAACTTACAGCATTACATTTTAGCAAAATGCATACACATTACAAGAGAATGACTGTATGAGCTATCTAATGACAGGCCGCATTAAGCCATTTAACACAAAGATGGCGTAGTTCATGTAATAAGAAAAGCCATCACAGGCCAATTTTGCGAATGACAATAATAGACAGTTATGTAAACAATAATAGTCACACTTAACTGATGGTCACAATAGGCCAAAATGAGCAAAAGCTGCTATAGGGTGAGTAATGTGAAGCCTCGATAGGGCATTTAAAGTGAAGGCCCGATGGGCTGCAATTACATTGATAGCCTGCATAAGTTTCTATAAACTGTGATGTGAAAGCCTCGTGTGTAGACAATTGCTTGGGCACTTTGGTCTTCTAGTTCAACAAGTTCAACAAAAATATTCTCAGGCGACTCCATGTCGGGCAGCTGAAATCTGACGTAAATTATTAAAGCACTCTCTCTGCTTAAACTAGTTGCTTCAAGCATCAGACCAATTTTGGGAGCACAAGCAACAATCTTTTTGAATAACTTATTTTTCATTTCAAGTGAATTATGGCTCTGTATGTTTGCACACACCACATTCGAGTGCAGAATTCTTCCCATGTTAAGACCATTTAACTCCTGGCAGTCAGTTTCACTCTCAAAGCCGTACGCCAGTCTGTGGCGCTTCGCTTCAGTGTAAACTGTACGAAAAATTCTTGCAGTAGCTTTCACTTCATCAGACAGATTATTTATTATTGTTTTTTGTAATGAGTCTTCTTTTGCCTTTTCGATAATGTTAAGTGCTGCAATGTGCGCCTTCGTCTGAGAATGTTCAAAAACCTTTTTCCTAAATGCCCTCTGTTGTTCTCTAAGATCTTTGGCTGATGACGTTACAGAGCATGTCACCCACTCTTTGGCCAGTTTCACCGCCGCCGATTTTTCGGGACCCAGGCTTCCAACCTTTTTGCAAAATGTGCAGCCCAGATGCAACCCCTCCTTTGTGTTAACATCATCAAGCGGTGAACTTGAACCTTTGCTATCGGTATCTATAATAATTCTGGCCTGTTTGGTTTTAGATGTTGGGCCATGCCTAAAGTAATCACGTAAATTAAGCTGTCTTTTCGCCATTGATCCACATTTCCAATTAAGCACTGAAGCCTCCCCTCAGACACAAACACGTGCAAATCAGCATCCTCCAATCACAGAAGTTTATTACTGTAGAAATAAAACCTCCAAATCCTGACATGGATAGTACTTGCATCTCTTTTTTTCTTCCTTATAGATTTATTATCATTTTATATTTTAAAGGGGATAACGTTATTGACATTATCATTATTATATGTGTTTTTCATTAAACATATGCATGCTACAGGTCAGCGAATGTTTTTCATTGATGTGTGAGGAGGGGGACCTGCCTAAATAAGGTGCCGGATCGGATTTCAGAGGTTGTTCCGGCACAAATTAAGCCCTGGCGCCAGTCCAAAGAGTGAGCTGTGTAAAGATGAGATGAGAGTCGCCGTTCTCTGCATCTGCAGCCATGGAATCTAAATGATTGCATTGTAATAAAATGCAAAGGTTAGTAAAATGATCAAATAAGGTAATTAAGTTTTATGCAGAAAACGTAAAAACACACAAGCATAAATATCGGAACTGTAAAACAGAACTATTCTCTGGCTTAACTCCCACAAAAGCTTGATCGACTCCATTTATCCATGGGAACCCGAAGAGTGAACATTCAAAGAAACTAGATCGCATGAAATACAAGTTAAAGAATATTAGTAATGTATGGAACTAGGAGGATAGAAAAATTAATCTTGATACATTACCCTTGCAGAAGGATAAGAACGCTTTACATTTAACAACGATGCCTTACTAGCTAGTTAAACTTCAATAGCTATTGAATCCTGTAAAAGAAAGTCCTTACACAAAGATTTTTGGAGAATGCCGATGTTATGAGTGAGCATACATTGACGAAGTTTAGTAGGAAATCCGGAGAGGAAGTCATCTATAGACAAGCACATAAAACACATCAGACTGTAGAAATGCCTCGATGAGTACAAGTTCCAAGAGAGAGTACTTTAATGCTCACCACACAGAAAAAGAGAGCGCCAGCGAGTTATTTATCAGGGCAAACTAATGCCACATAGCTTAGCTAGAGCTAATTGCCTTAAATATAATATGTCCTGAGAATAGTAAAAGAATAACATTAGACACAAGTATGATGAAATTCTTAGTTAATCAATATATTGTGCATTGCTAGAGCTAATTGCCTTAAATATAATATGTCCTGAGAATGAATCATGCAGGCAGAAACCCTGATACTAAGAAGATGATTGGCCGAAGGCGGACCATTCCAGCCCAACACCAAACGCAGGCCCCTTACACGCTCGATGCGAGCAGGTTACCTTAGCCCCCAGACGAGTGAAATATTTGTTGATATCGAGCTGGCACCGCTCTCTCCGTTGTAAGCCAACACAATGAAGTGACTAAAAATGTAATTCTTCGACGCTGGCTGCTTGAGGCTGGCTGCAAAAGGGAGTCAGTCCCATAGACTCCCCATTTTGAAAATGCCCCAACCTTTAACTAGCCGATAAAAAAACATGCTGTACAGACATGGTTGCAAAAAAGTGATTTTGGTCTATAGAGCTAATTTTTTGCCGCTTCATGACAACTGTGATGAGGGGTTGAATTTTTTTTATACTCACCCGTGTAAATGACCCCTAATTAAGGCCGGTTAAAGTGCATAATAAAGGGCCCCCCCCCCATGGCCACTTGAGTGAACAGGGTGGTATTGAACACCTGCTGAACACTTACTGCGTTCGCACTAGGTGGGGGCGTGGCTTCAGCAACAGCCTCCCCCTTGTTGCCCATTTTCGATTAATCGGGGAGAGTCGAGCGGTGAGCGCGCCAAGAAAATGGCGATGGCTCCGCTCTGCACACCTTGAGCTTCTAACACCGCCTCTTTCGGGAGTCGATGGTTGACGTCACAGACACTAACGTCCATATTTTTGATAAAGGTCTTATGGTCGAGATAGACCTAAGCAGCGCCTCACGCGACAGCTTGGAAAGCACCGGAAAAGGTTGTTTTTTTGCGCGACGTGTACTATTTTAACTCTGTTGCCTGCGGGTTGTCCCAATTTTCATGTCCAAACGGGTTGAAGCGACCCCAATGCCAGTATATAATTAGCAGCTTGTATGTGACTTTTACCGGGAAAACCCCTCTCGAAACGCCCAATTTGGGGAAGCTTTTGAGTACGCCAATTGGCGGTTTTGAGAAAAACCTGGCAACCCTGGAAAGCACTCGGAACTGTTTCACATCCTCTGAGCCTGTATATCAACAAACTTAACCAAACAACCGTAAACGTTCACCGCGACACCAGAAGCAATGCCAGCGCGATCTAGTGTGCATCTTGAGAGGAATGTCAAACTCGCAATAGTTTGCAGGAGACGAACTTAACTATATGCAAGTAATCCATGGAAAGTCAGGCAATAAGTCAAGCGACAGTTTTTGAGCAAGAAGAACGTCACAGCAGTATCTGAAAACACAATGAAGGGTGAGTAGCGGGCTTTATATTTCTTCAGTGGTGAGTGCCGATTGGCTAGCTCTAATTGTAATACTGTGACGTAGGCATGAAAGTCTTCCTGGGTAGAAGCTCGACGCTTCCATTTCTCTCCTTTCAGGTTCAGAAAATATATGGAACAGTTAACATTTTAGCAACATTAAACTGCAAGTCACCTGAATGATTTTTTTAAAGCCTCAGATCAGCAAAGCCAATTGAGTGAAATATCATTTTTTTTTCCCAATAATTTTCAATATCAACTTCCAATTGTAAGTCCACTTTGATTATAAGGCGGTTGTTCACCCAAAAAAATGATAAATTCTGGTTCATTAATTACTCAACCCCCACGAAGGGGGGACCTTTGGTTTTCCCATCTTGGAAACACAAATTAAGATTATTTTGTTGTGATTTTTTCCCCCCCCCCCAATTTCCGGGGGAAAGAGCTCTCCAGGGGACCCCTCATAGGAACCCAGCAAAAACAAACAAACCTGAAATGTTTCCCATGTTCAGGAAATTTAGGCAAGGACATCGGTTTTTTTTTGTTTAATAAAAAAGGTGATTGTCAGTGGCCGCACTCACCTTCAAAAATTTTTTTGGGACCCAACAAAACTAACGGAGGAATTACTTTGTGCACAAAAGAAAACACAAACAAATAAAAACATATGAAAAAAAAAGTATTCAAACAATTCCTTGGTACCCTTGGAGTTTTTTACCGTTTGTTTTTCAATTTTGGGGAGGGACCTACTCCCCACTGAACGCGCAAAACGCTGGGGGGACAAGAAATTGTGGAATAAAAAGTATTTGTTATTATTGTTTTCTTTGGGCCCCCCAACAAAACAGTAGGTCTCGTAGTCTTGTTAACAAATACTGAAAACCACTGATTGTCACATGGGGGACTGTTTTGACAGATTGTTCCCTTGCTTATGTTTCTTGGGGGGGGGTGGGACTGGGGAACCATTTTTTTCGTTGTGTGTCTGGGGTTTTCTGTTTGGGAGGGTCTGAAGGGAGCCCAAAATATTTAATTTGTGGTTCTGAGGATGGGGGAAACCAAGGTCTTAGAACGTGGTTTTGGTAACAACGGGGACAGGGGGGGGGTGTGTAGTATAATGGTGACCAAGGAATTTTGTCATTTTTCGGGGTGGCACAACTTAAACCCCTTTAAAGGGGACAGTAAACCATATTCAGGAATCTCCCTAAAAAACATTTTCCTAACCTGCAGGACTTTTCATTTCCACTTTTGGTGGGCCAGCATGTTGAGGGGAAAACCTGTGTTCATTTGTTTTTCCCCCCCTAAGGCAAAACAATATCACTTTGGTTGCTGGCCTTCTGCTTAAAATTCCACTCATAGCCTAACAAAATACCTGATTAAAACCCATCTCCTGGCACTAGTAACACCCAATTTATTTACAACTTGCTCCAAAAATATTAACAGGGGAACCCCCCCCCCCCCCCACTTTGAAAAAACCAAAACAAACACCCATTTTAAAACCCCCCCACCCATCGGAAAATTCCTTCAATGGGGGGACAAAAAAACTCTCCTGCAGGATAACTTTTCCTTATTCGTGCTATGGGGGGGACTGGGTCAATTTCCACGCCCGCCACTGCACATCATCCAGACCTGGGGGGCCCCCGTGCCAGTCGTTAACTCAGGCCACTGCCACTTCCCCATCCCACCCCACCCACAGCCCGCCACCACGCCGCCTGCAATCCACACCACTGCCCCACACCCACTCAACATTAACCGTGGGAAAAAAAACAAAGGGGATTCCGCAGGGCTAGGGGGGGTCCATTAAAGCTGACCCAAACTTTCACATTTGCAGCAAACTTTCCACCTCCCCCTGGTGACCGCAGTACTTGTTTGTTGGCCCACCCACGTGCTATGACCCCTGCAATGCCTGACACATAGAACCACGGGCCCGACCCAATCACCCTGGAGTGGGTCCCCACAAAAGGCTGGCCCCCCACTCCCCATCACCTCCGGCCGACACTCTTCTCCTCCACGCTTTTACCCGGTGGCTCCATGCAGATCACAGACTAGTAAAAGGCGCACATCCACCTTGCGGTGCTTTACCCCCCCGACCATTTAGGAGGGTTTGCCATTACCCATCCCGCCCGGTTCGGCCGAATTCCCACACACCCCCAACCAAATTTCCCCAACGAGACAGAGGTGTCTCTCTTGCCAACTAACCACCCGCCGTCCTAGACCCCGCAACAGACGCCACCAACCCCTGCACCGCACGAGAAACCACAAAGTTGCACTAACGAACAACATACAACCTATAACCCATACAAATCCATATGCAAACCTGCCACCTACCAGCCAATATCTAAAGGGAATGTCTGCACCCGACACAACCCTCTTCACACATAGATGTTTGAGCCGCGCCAGAACGGCACCCACGCAAGGCAGACCTCAGCACGTGCACCGGGAGGAAAATCCACGGGGGGGGAAACCCCACAATGCAACCAGGGGGCAGAGGGCTCACCTGGACCAAACGGCGTCCAATTAAGGGATTCCCCCATCATTCCGATTTGACCCTAATGGCCAGTAAGTGTGCCATTGGTCTAGGCTGTGAAGGGTCTTCTTGTGTTCACTCAATGGGAAGTATTTTGCCATTCCCCAGGGGAACCATTCCACTGGACCCCCACCCATTTCAAAAAAAACCAGGTCATTGCTGAAACACAGTTACAAGGCAAGGCATACAAACATTTCTCCAATGCTTTTCCAGCCAGAAACTTTTACATGTGTCTGTACCCACAACGTTGATTCCGGATGAAAAAACCATGCCTCATTTTCATCTGTGTGAAAAAAAGCCACCAGAGTTGGCCAGAAGGCGCCAGAGGGGACCTTGCCTATTGGCTGGTTGTTCAGTGGGCAAATTTGGGCCACATAACAGGCTACACGGTTTGCCCAGGCATGAGCACAGAGCCCACTAAGAGGAGGGGTCAGGCCCTCAGTGCCACCCTCTTGAAGGAAGTCTGTTTTCTAATTGTTTTGTCCTCAGAGGCATTCACAACCAGTGGCCTGCTTGTGGAGGTCATTTTTGTAGGGCTCCTGGGGGGCAAGTGCTCATCACTGTTTTCCTCCTTGCACAGCAAAGGAGCAGGATGCAGGTCCTGCTGATGGGTTAAGGAACCTTTCTAAACCCTGCCCTGTCCAGCTCTCCTAGGAGTGTAAACTGCCCTGTCTCCCTGGGAAATCTCCATACATGCTCTTTGAGAATGTGCTGGGAGACACAGCAAAAACAACACAACACTTTATTGAACTGTGCCGTTCTTAGAGGAGGTTGGACTCTGCTGTGCAACCTTTTGTAGGGTCCAGGGTATCGCCTCATGCTACCAGTACAGTGGGGGACTTCTGAACCTCTAGCCAAATGCAAAAAAAAACTAAAACTAGGTGAAAAACAATCAGGGGGAAAAGATGAGTAGGGGAAAAAAAAAATGGTCCAAAGTGTTTCTTCCACTTGTAAAAACCATTACCTTGTTTTGGGGGTTTTCTAATGATTGCCCATCTAGTGCAAAACCCGTTTGTTAATTTTTATTAACACCAAAGCAGCTGAAAATGAATTAACAGCCCCCCTCTGCTACGTAACTGACCAGATCAATTATCCCAGAAGTTTAATTTACTATGGATGGGCTATACTCTGATTAAAAGTGTTCCTTAAATTTTTTTGAGCAGTGTGTACAAATCAAACATTTGAGAATTTGCCATTTTTGACAATATCTTGCAGGTTTTACTTAAAAAAAAAAAATCAACATATTAATCTTAAAAAAATTTAAGTTTAATTACTGTCTTAAAATTTACTAGTAAAATCAAAGTGGGTTGCAAAAAAATGGGGGGGACAAAACTGAATGGGAAATTTGATTTTTTCAGAGGCACATAATTTAAATCTTTATTTAGAATTTAATTAATTCTCAATGAGGAAAAAAGGGAGCTGAAGCACTGAAAAACTCCATAAAAAGTATTGTTATTAAGGTGAAAAATAATAGAAATGATTCTTTGTTCACTGCTGAAAAACACAAAAACATGCATCATTACAATATTGGGACTGCCAAAACAAGTTTCAGTTGTAAACTTTAAAAAAAATACAAAAATTAAAACTATATAAATAAGTGGAAAAAAGGCAATCCTTCCTATAGGAGAAAAAAGAAACACAATGCAGTTAACAGTCAGTTGTTGTATTAACATAATCATTAAAAAATGATGATTGACTTTACTGCCACATTTCCCCCTGTATGGTTGCCGCTGGCCAGAGAAGTAACCCACAGTGATTACACAACTAATAGAGCAGACTGAACAAAAAACTCCTGAACGCTTCACATTAACTTGAACAAACACCCACATCACTAAATCTCCAAACAAAACACAATTCCACTCCAACAGCAGAAGTTTCACATGTACTTTTTTACGTGAATTATTTGCGCAGGTGTCTGCATCATTTATTACTGATCAAAATAAAAAACTGAATATACAAAAGTGATGGTTTTATATCTACCCATGTTGTGATGCACTTCACAATGATTCAGTTATTCAGTGATGACTGAGATGTGTGTGCTGATCTTTCATATCTCTGGTAAAAACAACAAACCTGCAGAAACATGGGGTTTTCAGTCCAACTACAATACAATAAGAAAGATAGAATAGATTTGCTCTCACCTCAGTATTACAGGGGGGGCCTATGACTGTGGTCCGTGACAGTTTGCTCTTTCAGGTAAATGATGGGAGTGTGTTTGCATACTGATCAGATGGCTTCAGTGCTTCTGAGAAGTGTTTATAGTGCTGTTGGAGAGTTTAACACTTCATCACTGACACACACAACAACATCTTCATCAAAACATGACCTTTCCATCATCATCTTCATCTGGACACTTTCATACTGTGCTTTATACTACAAGGTGAATAGTTTATAATTTTAAATAATAGTAAATTAAATTATTTTTTATTATTGCCAAGCCCAATATATTTTTTATGGACTAATAATGTTTTGTTTTTCAGGGTTGTAGAGCTCAGATCACAGTCACTCAGACTCCTTTCCAGTGAAAACTGTCACACCAGGAGACAAAATGTTGAGATGAGCTGTAAAGTTTAGTTTCTGCTCCAAGGGGACCTGCAGCCCACCCTGTGTGTCCTGGTACTTACAGAACCAAAACCTGGAGAAGCTCCTAAACTTCCTCAATTTATTTAACAAGCACCCTCCAGTCAGGAACTCCATCTAGATTTTCAGTGGCAGTGGATCTGGGACTGATTTCACTCTGACCATCAGTGGAGTCCAGACTGAAGATGGCTGGACATTATTACTGTCAGAGTACCACTGGATCAACAGTCAACGGTGTGTTCACACCAAGTGAATACAAAGAGTGGTACAAAAAAACCTCGGTCCCCAGTCAGAGTCCCCACAGTGACTGAACTGATGCGGCAGCTTCTGCAAAACACTATCACTCACCACTACTGACATGACCACACAGGAGACCAAAAACAGAACTTCAAACACATGAGCTCACAAACCAGGGTCCAGCGAAATAAAATAAATAAATAAATACATATAAATAAATATAAAACACTACGGGATTTCTTATGTTTGGGGTATGATTGGGTCAATATCGCAGAAGTCTGGTTTTATGTTCATCTTGGTTGTATTTATTTGATCAAAAATGCACAGAAAATATTGTGAAATATTATTACAATGTAAAACATAATTTTTCTATTTGTATATGTTAAAATCTACTTTATTCCTGAGATGCAAAGCTGAATTTTCAGGCATCATTACTCCAGTCTTCAGTGTCACATGATCTTCAGAAATCTTTCTTATATGCTGATTTATTATCAGTTGCTGAAAACTGTTGTGCTGCTTAATATCTTTTGAAACCTGTGATACTTTTTTTCAGGATTCTTTGATGAATCAAACAGTTAAATAGATCAACATTTATTCAAAAATAGAAAACTTTTTCTAACAATATACACTATACTGGTTCAAAAGTTTGGGGGTCAGTACATTTTTTATTTCTTTCTTTTTTTGAAAGAAATTAAAACTTTTATTTCAGCACGGATGTGTTACAATTGATAAGAAGTGATAGCAAAGTGTTAGAAAATATTCATATTTTGAGAAAATAAATACTGTTTTTTTTTTTTTTTTTTTTTTTGTAACAACCTTTTTATTCATCAGAGAATCCTAAAAAGTAGTGCAGTTTTCAAAAAAAAATTTTGGCAGCACAACTGTTGCCAACAGTAATAATTCTAATAATAATCAGCATATTAGAATGATTTCTGAAGGATCATGTGAAACTTTATACTGGACTAATGGCTGATAGAAAATTCAATGTTTCACAGAAATAAATCATATTTTAAAGTATATTGAAAATAGAAACCATTATTTTATATTGTAATAACATTTTGACATTTTGCAAGATTACTGTGTTTTTTTTTTTTTTTTTTTTTTTTTTTTTTCTGTATTTTTGGGCAAATAAATGCAGCCTTGATGAGCATAAGAGACTTCTTTAAAAAACATTACAAGTCTTACTGATCTCAAACTTTTGACTGGTAGTGTAGTGTTTAACATAGATAAAAATTAAACCTAATAATGTCCACCACCTTCAAAAATTCAGCAGCATCATCAAAAAATCCTTCTATGAAAGGGATTGTGATTTTTCTGATCCAGTGACAAATTGGAGAAAGAATAATGACACTTTCTCAAGAATCATTAGTAAAAAGTAAAAAACATGTCATGTTTTCATCTCCATGTGGGAATTTTTAATTTCTGATGAGATAAATTTCACCAAATACATTTAAATGAGCAGATCATGCTAATCAACATGTCAAACCACTGCCACGTTTACTGAATCTTCAGGTTTTATAATGCTGGTTAACAGTCTGAAAGCTTATAAAACTCATGACTGTTTAAACAAACTCAACATCATACAAAACAGCTGCAGTCCAGTGATTCCCAATGAGCTTTTGTGTGTTTTGTGTTTTTTTCTCTGTTTAATGTGTCCTTGTGGATGATAAGAGTCCTTATGAAGAAATATAATAATTTTAGGTTTTGACTCGACTGACTGAAGGAGGGTTTTTCCACCGAGAGAGTCACTTTGCATCGGCACATGCTTCAGCGCTCCGAGTGTTTTATAGAGTTCAGACTCAAACACTTTATAACACACTGCTGTTTACCACACGGTACACAAAAACAACAAACACAATGAATCTCTTCAGCAACTTCATCTGGATTCTGGCAGCTTTTATTCCAGGTAACAGAAGTGAAAGATGCTCATTTTTGAGTCTTTAATGTTGATTTAATTTGATGAAACACATATAATGTTGTTGTCAGCAGCATCCAGAGGAATCACTGTGACTCAGCCTGAAGTTCTGACTGTTTCTGAAGGACGAGACGTCACTATAGAGTGTAAAACTGATGCTGGATTTCTGAAGGACGAGACGTCACTATAGAGTGTAAAACTGATGCTGGAATATATTCACTGAAGAAACAAATTAATATGATCTTACAACAGTCGCTATGGTAACAGGTTTCAGTCGATTCAGTGGGAATGGAGCATATGGAGGGACTGATTTCACTCTGACCATCAGTGGAGTCCAGACTGAAGATGCTGTACATTATTACTGTCAGAGTCGACACTCTATCAGTGGTAACTATGTGTTCACACAGTGATAAAGAGTCATACAAAAACCTCCTTCAGTCAGAGTCACAGTGACTGAACTGATGCTGCAGCTGATCAAACACTATCACACACTCAACAGAGAAGAAACACAAATATGATCTTAATATCAATTTTGTTGAGGTCCATCATTATTTTTGATAATTATTAAAATTATTTTTATATAATTATCATTTTTTTCATATTCATTCATATTCCGAAAAGCATCTGCAGGATATAAAAATGTTGCTGCTTGAAGAGTTTATTCATCATCTTGCAGTCAAAAGTCTCCATCTCTCATTAAAGTTAATTCATAAGTTGTATAAATCTTATAAAAATACCACACTTGATAACTGTCTCATCAGTCCATGAGCAGAAGTGAAACTGTTCCAGTTCAGAGCGTGTAACCGATCAAACTGTGAAGTTTTGAGTTATATTAAATGAAATATAAAGCATTTTATTCAAGTTTCCACTTGCTATAAATGTGCTAATCTAACACTCTTTATCTTCAGCACACTTTTATCTATCACTATATTTGTGTGATTCATGTTGTTTCAAGATGTATCTGCAGGATTTTTTCATGGTCAATTTACGTTTTTTTTTTTTTTTTTTTTTTTTTTTTTGCGAGCTAAAGCCCTGATCCAAAGAAAGACCTGAAACAAAAATGACAAAAAAGAACACAAAGGCATAAAGTTACAATTGTATTTTATTTATTGACTGAACTGTAATGAAATCATAACTGAATGATAAAGCACACATATAGTCTTGTATGAAGCACACAAAGCAGAGCAGATGCAGATGCGAGCGACTGAAGCTGGATGTGGAGAATGATGGGAATCGCTCATGTGCTGTTAGTCTCCATGTGAGACATGAGTGAGAACGAGCAGCAGATCTACTCTGAACACTGCTGTCTCGTCACGTGTCCAGTGAGCGCAGGCTGGCCGCTCCGTGTGGCCTCACAGCTCACTGAGACGCTCTCCATCCACTTCCTGCTCAGAGAGAGTCAGGCTGCTGCTCCAGCTGTACAGACCGTCCTTCTCCAGGAGCCCAGCGCTGCTCTCCTGAGACCTGCTGCTCCCCGTCCACCTTCCAGCTCAGGCTCCAGTCTGACGGGAAGCCCTCGCTGGCCACACACACCAGTGTCGCTGTCTTCTTTGAGGAGATCTCTGCACTGGAGGGCGGCAGGACGCTTACTTTAGGACGAGTGACGCCTGACAAACACACAACAGTCAACTCTCAGTCAAGAAGAAAGCATTTCTCTCCTTTCAGCTTCATAAAAAAAACATATCAACAATTAATACAGTGATTAAACTTTAATACATTAAACTTAAAGTCACCTGAATGAATTTTTTCAAAGCCTGTGATCAGCAAAACAATGAAAAATTGATTGATTGAAGAGTTATTTTCAGTATCAACTTCAATGTTAGTCACTTTTATAAAAAGCATCAAAGATCAGATGTGCATAATAACATAATAATAGCAGGAATTCATTACCATTTGTGATGACAGCATGTGAAAATCGGGGTACAAAATTTAGTTTTAAAAAATAGAAAATAAAAACTTTTGTATGTCATGTCTACTATAAAATATGAACCTTTATATATATATATATATATATATATATATATATATATATATATATATAATATATAATATATATATATATATTATATATATATATATATATATATATATATATATATATATATATATATATATATATATATATAAACACATTTAAGCAACCATAATTTCCAATTTGAAAGTATCTGAAAGATTTAATAAAAAATCAACACACTAATCTGAAAATTTAAGTTTAATTACTGCCTTAAATTTTCAAGTAAACAAAAATCAAAGTGGTGCCAAAATGACAAACTATTTCTATTATTTTTATTTATTTCAGTGCATATTTTTTATAACAATTTGAGTAAAAAAAAAAAAAAAAAGGGAAAAAAAAAAGAACTGAGGCTCTGAATAACTCATAAAATCAAATTATTAAGAAATGACCAAAATTATTATACAGTAGTTCACCAGATGAAAACAAAGATGCCATGGCAATGAAAGCCACATTTACAATATTTACTGGCAAACATTCAGTGTGAACTAAAAATAAAATTTAAATATATAAATAAGTGGAAAAGTGCATCATTTCTATAGAGCAGCAAAGTGTTAAAACAGTCAGTTGTTGTATTAATAATATTAAATAATGATTGACTTACTGCCAACATCCAGTTTGGTTGCCGCTGCCGAAAGTGACCCACAGAGATACAACTAATAGAGCAGCTGAACAAAAACCTCCTGAACGCTTCACTAACTGAACAAAACACACATCAACTGAGTCTCCAACAAACACATCACTCACAGCAGACATCACCTGCATTTACTTCATCTGCTTTATGCAGTCTGTGTTATTACTAAAACATGAAACTGTCTTTATGAAAAAAAATTAACGTTTTATTTATATCGTGTGTTGTGACTCACAATAAACTCTCAGTTGATTCTTGACAGAGACACGTGTAATGATCCTCATGTCTGTAAAAACCTGAAGAACATCCATGGATTTGGCATGAAATGTAGGAATTGACATGGTTTTATTCAACTACAGCCAAAAATATTCTCACAGGAGAGAGTCAGGATCATATACTAAAGTTAGTCTTGGATGAATTCAGAAGTGAATGATCTGATACAATTTATAACAGACTGGCAATTAGAAGATCAAATATTATGGAAAAAGTTTACATTTTCTCATTTCAGTAATTGTTTATTGTGTCTGTTAATGAACGTCTGTCTTCAGGTAAATGATGTGGAGTGTGTTTGCATATTGATCAGATGCTTCAGTGCTCTGAGAGTGTTTTATAGTGCTGTGAGTTTAACACTTCATCACTGACACACACAACAATCTTCATCAACATGACCTTCATCATCATCTTCATCTGGACTCTCACAGCGTTTGTTCAAGGTTTGTGGAGCACAAGTTTGATATGAATTAATTTTCTCAAGTATAATATACATTTTGAGTTGATTTTCTTCTTGTTGTGTGTTTCAGAGTGTAGAGGACAGATCAGCGTCACTCAGAGTCCCTCAACGACAGCAGCTCAACCAGGAGAAACAGTCAAAATCAACTGTAGAACCAGCACAGATGTAATCAGTCATGAGGGGGTATATGCTTTGAACTGGTACTTACAGAAACCTGGAGAAGCTCCTAAAGTCCTGATTTATGCAACAAGCACCCTCCAGTCAGGAACTCCATCTAGATTCAGTGGCAGTGGATCTAACAGTGATTTCACTCTGACCATCAGTGGAGTCCAGACTGAAGATGCTGGACATTATTACTGTCAGAGTTTACATCAAATCAATAGTAAAGATGTGTTCACACAGTGATAAAGAGTGGTACAAAAACCTCGGTCAGTCAGAGTCACAGTGACTGAACTGATGCTGCAGCTGATCAAACACTATCACTCACTACTGACACACAGAGACCAAACACAGAACTACACATGAGCTCAGAACTGAGTTAGGAGTCAAATCGGTTATTTTAGACTGAGATCTGTCCTGTGACAGATGTTTGACTCAACTATGTTCAGAATCAGAGAAAACACAGGGTGTAATCAAATGACAATGGTGCCACAGGTTGTTTTGTTGTTTTTAAATTTTGTTCATTTAAACTACACTCATATCCCATTCCACAAGTCATACAGTAAAGTCATTGTGAATCACCAGTAACAAAGATGTTTTTTATGATATTTGTATTTTGTTTTTTGTATTTGTTTGTTGTATTATTTTGGGGGCTTCTTAAACAAAAATTATGTGATATTTGTCTGGAAAACTAGTTCAGAGCGTTGAACCAATCAAACAGTGAAACTGTGAGTTTGAGCTGAAAATCAGATTTGCATTGACAGCTTTAGTGATTCTGATCGTCTCAGAATAGAGCAGCTCCGTCTCCAGAGACCATGTTCAAACCCCAAGAGCTTCAGTTCACATTTACTGCCTAAACACAGCTGTTCTCAACTATTACAATCCATCAACAGCAGCTGAAACTTTAGTGAAGGAAGGACACACTGATCAATGATGCAGTCGAACACAAATGTAAGGCGTTCAGAAGCTTTATTGAATGAACAGCAATGGCAGCACATTGAAAGACTGCTTGAGTATTGAGCTGTAAATCAGGAGACTGCTGTGAATCCTGCTGCTCTTCACTGGAGAAACATCAGCACTCGGAGCTCTTGAGGAACGAGGTCTCGTGATCAGCTCCGTCATGTGTTACTCTGCAGACGAAGCGCTCGCCGGCTTCCCAGCGTGCTTTGCTGAGGCTCAGGATGCTGCTGCGGCTGTAGCGTCCGTCCCGCTCGCTCTCTGCGCTGGTCTGAACCCCCTCGGTGACCTCTGACCCGTCCAGCGTCCAGCTCACCTGCGCCCCCTGTGGAGAGTAAGAGCTGAGCAGGCAGAGCAGTGCGGCTGAGTCTCCAGAGATCTGCAGAGAAGAGGGAGGCAGCAGAGAGACACGGAGGGCTTCACTGCGGGACCAGCTGAAACACACAAACACACACAACACAAACTCACACTCCAGCTCTCTTAGCATTCTGACTGTAGATCATAGTTTCAGACATGATAACGCAGGAAAAATCACAATCAGTTCATCATTTTACTGTTTTTCTGTATCTCTGCTTCAATTCTTTCATTCATATAACATCTTTACTGTAACTCCACATAAATGTTTTCATTTATATAAATTTATATTTGCTATTATGAAATGTAAAATGTAAAAAAGGACTGTAATTTTAATAGTAAAAGACTGCAAAAGTGCTATGGTAAAAACCTGTTAATCAAGTTAACAGTAAGTTCCCTTATATGATGAAATACTGTATATATAACAGGGCGTTTTATGTAATTTTACAGTAAAACTCTGTTAAAGTTTCTGGAACTAAAAAGGAACAAGTTTGGCAATCACAGTTGTCCTTTTTTACTGTAAATTTGACAGTGTTTTTTACAGTGTTTGATGAGAAAACATGAAACACATTCAAAATTATAATATGTTCCATTCTGATTTAGAAAACAAATTTAATATGTTATTTTAAAAATAATCTTTGATTAGTTCAATTGCTCACAAACAAAAAATGTGTTAAATGATTAATTTTTAATGTTTATCTGTTGATTTTTTTTTGTCTGGTTATGACAC
This sequence comes from Cyprinus carpio, assembly GCF_018340385.1. NCBI lineage: Eukaryota > Metazoa > Chordata > Actinopteri > Cypriniformes > Cyprinidae > Cyprinus > Cyprinus carpio. Next base: position 21,190,243 of record NC_056620.1, read on the forward strand.
AGATTAAATTAAATGTATTAAGGTCTACACTCTTCAACTTTTGTGTTATGCACAAAATTAAATATATTAAGAAATAACTGAAAATATTATAAATATCGGAATTAATTTAAACATTAGGTGTGAAATAATGTAAAACAAAAAATGCAATTTAATATGAAATGTGGCTTTAAAAGTTAAAAAAACAGAACATCATCAAATATGACACACTGATAATATAGCAGACAAAATGAAGTAATTAAATACATAAACTGGTGATATCAATTAATAAAACAGAATAAAAACTGAATATAATAAGAGTTAAGCTTTTCAATAATAATTTTTTTTGTAATAACTTCAGATTTTTTGTTGCCAAATGTTCTTAAATAATCTTAAACCTCAGTTTAAAAAACAAAAACATCATAAAGTTTTATTAAATAATTTAAGAAAGACTTACTTTTGAGCACCAGTTCAGTTCCTCCACCAAAAGTCCACCACAGTGCTTCATTCTAGTGAAAGCGTCGTACAAAAACCTCCTTCACACTCAAATAAACACAAACTCCAGCAGAGAAAGAGAGAAGAGACGCACACACTGATATCAGACTCAATATCCCACACATGGATTAAAAATCTCAAAAAAAAAAGTATTATTGCATGAAGGTTGAAATCATTCATTGCATTTTTGGTACACATGCGATTTTAATTTCTGCTAATTCCATTTACTTGCTTTATAATTAAATTTTTAGCAAGATTAAGCTGGTCAGTCCCTATTAGATAAACTTTGACCTGTTATTCAGTATAATAGATGATATAGCTAAAATATGCACAACAGATATTAAATGCTCTCAGCATCAAAGTCAGAATCAAACATTAAACAGTGTTTGGAGGGAGAAGCTTGACCCTAAATAACATGAAACAAATTATAAATGTCTGGTTCTAAAAATATTAAATAGAATTTTATTAATAAAATTCGGAACAAATAAAATGGCAATGGTGAATCCAGCCCGATCTCACGGCAATTCGTACATATTTGACAAAGTGGCTAATCGTACGAATTTGTACGACCACACTCGTACAAATTCATACGATTATTTTTGCAAAATCGTGCGTACTTTACGAGTTGCAGAATTTATAAATGAATTTGTACGAATGACCTATACCTAAACCCTGCCCCTAAACCTAACCGACACTGGGGTTTATACAAATCGTATAAAATCGTACGAGTAAGGACATACAAATTCGTACGACTTAGCCACCTCGTAAAATACGTACGAATTGGTCGTGAGATAGCGTTGGTGAATCTACTGTCTTCAGGTAAATGATGTGGAGTGTGTTTGCATATTGATCAGATGTTTCAGTGCTCTGAGAGTGTTTATAGTGCTGTGAGTTTAACACTTCATCACTGACGCACACAACAATCTTCATCAACATGACCTTCATCATCATCTTCATCTGGACACTTTCATACTGCTTCATACTACAAGGTGAATAGTGCATATTAAAAATAAACAATAATAATAAAATTATTGTAGTACATGTCAAATAATAATAATAAAAAAATTGGATTAATAAATGTTTGTTTTTCAGGTTGTAAAGCTCGAATCATAGTCACTCAGACTCCTTCAGTGAAAACTGTCACACCAGGAGAAAATGTTGTGATGAGCTGTAAACTCAGTACTCCTGCACCCTGCAGCCCAGCACCATGTGTGTCCTGGTACTTACAGAAACCTGGAGAAGCTCCTAAACTCCTGATTGATGAAACAAACAGCCTCCAGTCAGGAACTCCATCTAGATTCAGTGGCAGTGGATCTAACAGTGATTTCACTCTGACCATCAGTGGAGTCCAGACTGAAGATGCTGGACATTATTACTGTCAGAGTGTACAGTGGTCCAGTGCTCACACAGTGATAAAGAGTGGTACAAAAACCTCTGTCAGTCAGAGTCACAGTGACTGAACTGATGCTGCAGCTGATCAAACACTAAAACATTATAATAATGATCTATTTTCTAAATTGAGTTACATTTTAAATTATTCTAAAACTGATTTTAAAAATATTGCCCATATGCAAATTCATGATTATAAAAAAAAGAAGAAAAACGAATTAATATCAAATGAATTTTTAAAAGATCATCTCAGACACTCACAATCAAAATTATATGGAGATGTATGTTTAAAATATTAATTTGTAAAAAGTTCAGTAACTAAATTTATTAATAATCATTTTGTTCAACTTTATCTAGAATTATGGGCTCAGTTATTACAGAATAATTGAATATATATCAAAATATTTAAATCAATGGATTAAAATGCAATGAAATGTTAGCAATAATAAGATGTGAAATTATTAATGTAAAGATGAAATATGAATTTAAATGGAAAAAAGAAATGTCATGAAATATCACTGAATATTAATACATAGTTGTTAATTAGCAAACAAAATCTACTTTTAACTATGAATCGATTAAACTCATCATGAAATGCAATTAATGAATAAACCATTCTAACTTTATTTTTATTTAACTTTAACTTAATTTCTAATAATTGTTGCCAAATGTTTGCTTAATTAAATAAAGCAAATTCAAATATCTTACATTTCCATGATAGAATTTACTGATCTTATTGATCATCATTTTTTTCCCTTCACCAAAAGTGTACCACAGTGCTTCATTCTAGTGAAAGCATCGTACAAAATCCTCCGTCACACTCAAATAAACATAAACTCCAGCAGAGAAAGAGAGAAGAGACTCACACACTGATATCAGACACAACAGCAGCTCTTCTCAACATCTAACCAAAGTGACTTTTACAAAAATCATTTCTCATAATTTCTAAATGTCTCTTGATGCATGAAAACTTGTAATTCATTCTTAACATATAAACAAAAAAATGCATTAATCACATTTTCATTAGACATCCAAATGTTGAGTTTCTAAATGATCATGCATTCCTCAATTCATTTTTAATCATCAAAGCAGTTTTGTTTTGTTGACCTGTCACCTCTGGAATGACCTTTGCCCTCAGTGACAAACTACTTTCTTCAAATCATTTGAACCATCAGAAAGTTTGTAGCTTCAGACGTGAATAAGAGTTTTTAACTCATAACATAAGAAAATAAACACTGTTATGTTTTGCATGCATCGTCATCTGTAACTCGTACACAGATTTAAATAGAGATGATTTGCATTGCAGCACAAGCTTCAGCAGGTTTTATAGCTCTGTGAGTTTGAACTCTGAGAATCTGAACCAACAGGCAACATGAACTTCATCACCATCTTCATCTGGATCTTCACTAGCTACTGTTTCACAGGTGAGGAAATAAACATACTCTATTCTAACTGATCATCTGTGCTAAAAATACTGTCCTCCAACAGATATTTAATTATGAACGTTTATTCATTTTTCTCAATATAGAATCAAGAGGTGAATTGACAGTCACTCAGACGCCTGCAGTGAAACCTGTTCAACCAGGAGACACAGTTACTATGTCCTGTAAAACCAGTCCTGAAGTTTACCAGAGTTGGGGTTATCAGCCTCTAGCCTGGTACTTACAGAAACCTGGAGAAGCTCCTAAACTCCTGATTTATAAAGCAAACGTCCTCCAGTCAGGAACTCCATCTAGATTCAGTGGCAGTGGATCTAAGACTGATTTCACTCTGACCATCAGTGGAGTCCAGACTGAAGATGCTGGACATTATTACTGTCTGGGAGTACACTGTCCTAGTAGCTGTGTGTTCACACAGTGATAAAGAGTCGTACAAAAACCTCGGTCAGTCAGAGTCACAGTGACTGAACTGATGCTGCAGCTGATCAAACACTATCACTCACTACTGACACACAGAGACCAAACACAGAACTACACATGAGCTCAGAACTGAGTTTCATGAGTTCGTCTGTCCTCCAGTTCATTGCGTACCTAGAGGGAGAATAACAGAAATAGATGAGAGATGGGGAGGTGGAGGCATGCCAAAAGAATTGACGCTGGGAAGGTGTAATGAGTGCTGCTTACCCTTGTAAAAAAGAAGTGCACTTAAGTATACTTTTACGAAGTGTACTTATTGCAATAAAAAATATATTTTAAAAGAACCCACGTAAGGGCAAATTAATGTAATGTTTTCGTTGCTTAAGTACATTGTATTTTTAATTAATTCAAATGTATCACATTTTTAAAGTTATATTAATGCCATTAGTTGAACTATTGAGTGATTTTTTTAAACTACTCAAGTTGGATTTGTAGTACATCTTTATATGTACTTTCATAATTGCTTCGAATTAGAATAATGGTTAAAGTGTTCAACTACTAATGTACTGACAAGCAATTAATGTTAACTAAAATAACTTTTACAATGTCCTTAACCTCACACTTAAGTGTGAATTAAATTCACACTTAAGTGTGTTTTCGACCACCTAAATGCACATTATTTGTTTTTGATTTCAAATATATTACATTAAATGCAATTCGTTTTTATTTTTTTTTGAACCAGGGAATAACATCAAATGTTTTAAACTTGATCACCTTTACTAGAATATATCGGTTTTATTGTAGGCTTATTTACTGTGTCAAAATTTAGTCTAACTTGTTGTAGAATTTATATTAGATAATCTGTTAAAGGAATAGATTTTTCCCTATAGATTTAATTTATATTACAACTGTGGCATGTTGTAGATATGGTTCTAATATGCAGGCGGTTGTTTCTTTATAACAAATGCTACTGTGATCATGCTTAATTCAAAAAAAAGTCATTATTGGCCTTGTATGATTAATAGGCGTTCTTATTTATAACAAAATGGTAAGAACTATGTTATATGGCCTTCAGATATTCCAAAAGATAGCAAGATTAAACTCATTCAGAGCCTGAATGAACTGTTATGGAGTAAGAAATAAACATTATCAATATAAGAAAATGTTAAGCTATATTGACTTCCCATGCCATGTTGAATTAGAACATTCTGTCAAACTAGAGTCTATAATGCCTAAATAATATAAAATACATTACATATATGGCCTATATCCTATGTAAACAAGTAACTGTTCAACTATGATGTTTGCCTTATGTGCACCAACTTTGCATAGATGAAAAGCACAAAAATACCATTTCACAAAAATAAATATATAAGCAAACAAATAAATAAACCTTATGAATGAGCGTGACCCGGGACTCTACTAAAACAGCTCACTCTTCAACCCCTCCAATGTTCAAACCAAAACTACGCTGTGAAGGGGTAAATAAACTAGTTATTGCTAAAACCTATGAGAGAGAGAGAGACAGAGCGAGCAAAATAAGGGTTATGTGTAAAAGAGCATATAGTTATTGTGTTGGGGAACCATACCTAAAATTTGCTTAGGGCTCCCAAATCACTGAGTCTGCCTCTGCTTGTAGACATTCTCCTGAAGTGTTTGCATAGAGAGTGGGTTTTTACATGAGCGACCACACACTTCAGTGCTCTGCATGTGTTTATAACTCTGACAAACATCAAACATGATCAACAACTGTTTCTCACTAGAACTGACCCTACAACCAACAGAAATGACTTTCATCAACATATTGATCTGGAACGCTGACAGTATTATGTAGAGGTTTGTGTCCTGGAAGGATTTAATTGTGTTATTAACTTGTTTATTTTTATGTTGTGAAGATATATGTTTGTAAAAGTTGTTTGTGGTTTCTGATCTTTCTCATTTGACAGAATCTATTGGGCATGTGACAGTGACTCAAACATCCCTCATTGCTGCTCGCGCAAACTGGACAATCATCATCACCGTTACCTGTACACATTTAGCAGTGATGCCTGCTGTACTAGTAATCGGAACTCCTGCTGTGAGTTGGTACTTACAGAAACCTGGAGAGCTCCTAAACTCCTATTTTATTATACAAGCAGCCGTCAGTCAGGAACTCCATCTAGATTCAGTGGCATTAAATCATCTGAAGAGAGATTTCGCTCTGACCATCAGTGGAGTCCAGACTGAAGATGCTGGCATTATTACTGTATGAATGTACACAGTGTGATGTGTGTTTACACAGTTGATAAAGAGTCGTACAAAAACCTCCGTCATTCAGAGTCACAGTGACTGAACTGATGCTGCAGCTGATCAAACACTATCAACTCACTACTGACACACAGAGACCAGAACTACCATGAGCTCAGAGAACTGAGTTAGGAGTCAAATCAGCTCATTATACTGAGATCTGTCCTGAGACAGTGGGTTTACAAAACATTTATGGCTCTTTGTTCGGTGACAATTTATATCAAATTAGATAAAACACAAATCTTTCACGAATCAAGTATTGTAGTATTTTTTTTTTTTGTGCTTTTTATCTTCTTTGTATATTGTACTTTGTTCCACTGATAAACTTGTTTTATAAAACTGACCACATCATCCTCATAACTATCTCATCACTGCCATAGCAGAATTGAAACTGTTTTCAGTCTTTCAGAGCGTTTGAACATCAAACAGTAAACTGTGCGTTTGAGCTGAAAATCAGATTTGCATTGACAGCTTTAGTGATTCTGATCGTCTCATATAGAGCAGCTCCGTCTCAGAGACCCTGTTCAAACCCCAAGAGCTTCAGTTCACTTTACTGATAACACAGCTGGTTCTCAACTATACAACCATTCCATTCAAACATCAGCTGAAACTTTAGTGAAGGAAGGACACACTGATCAGTGATGCAGCTCGAAAAACAAATGTAAGGCGTTCAGAAAGCTTTCTTGAATGAACAGCACTGGGCAGCACATTGAAAGACTGATAGAGTATTGAGCCTGGTAGATCAGGAGGATGCTGTTAATCCGGCTGCCTTTCAATGGAGAGACATCAGCCATCGGAGATTTGTGTAGAACGAGGTCTCGTCATCAGCTCCGTCATGGTTTTACTCTGCACGAACTAAGCGCTCGCCGCTTCCCAGACGTTGCTTTGCTGAGGCTCAGACGCTGCTGCGGCTGTAGCTCCGGGTCAAGATTCGCATCTCATGCGATGACGCTCATGAACCCCCTCGCGTGTCCCTCCTGACCCTTCCAGACGACTCCAGCTAACCTGCGCCCCACTGTGGAGCAGTAAGCGCATGAGCAGGGCAGAGCCCAGTGCCGCGCTGAGTCTCCAGGCAGATATGGACAGAGAGAGGGACCACCAACGGCCAGCAGAGACACGGAGCAGGGCTTCTATCGCGGGATCCAGCTGAACACACACACACACCCACAACACGACAGCGAGAAATGACAAAACAAAACGGATCATTTGACTTGATATGTTATAAAGATTACATTTGAAATTAAGGTCCTCAGAACTTGAAACAAAAAAACATTATTCAAGAAAATTGGTTAATAGATTGTGATATGTCGTATAGGAGCAAAATAAGAAAAAGATGAGCATTTCAATATTGATTTGTACTTTTTAAAATATTACGGCTACTTTCAGACTCACAATCTATAAATATCACTAAACTTGTTATTTTAAATCGTTTTACATAATTTAATTTGCAGTGCGAATATTAATTGCAAACAATGCTCTTCAGTTCTGTGTCTTACGCACAACCCCTTTATTGGGTTATTTGCCAGAATTACAGACAAAATTCATATCAAGAAATAATTCATAAATGTATGTTCAAGTACACTCGCTCTCAAAACAACTACGATGTAGATTGAATGTAATTGAGTTCATTATATCAAATCAAATCACATTCTAAAGAATATAAAATTATAAGATGAATATAAGGGCTGAAATAAGTATAAAAATATACGATTTAGATTGATATCACAGATTAGTAATTACAGAACAGGTAACATTTACTCTCACTATTATAAAAAAGACTTGGTCCACATGAATAAATCCTTAGTATATTGTGGATTTCGTCATGAGTTGGATAGAAACAAATTGAAATAACTTGCAGTAATTATTTGTATTATACAAAAATGTCTTCCATTTTGCAATACTACCATGTATTTGTAATGTTCATAAACCATGTGTGATTTCGTCGGGGTGCCTGTTTTAAAACATGATCACTCCATCCACACCTACACGCCCAGCATCACAACACACTTACATGTTTAAATGTAAGTTGATTTCTTAACAGTGTGATCAATAACGTAAATGTTGTGCCCGTGTAATCTGTGGGACACGCGATCGTGATCGAATGTACGCATTAAGTCTTAACTCAAAACTTTTTTCATGACATATAAACCAAAGAAAAAATTTGAGTATTCAACATCATGGTGCATCTATAGATACATGTTTTACCCAATCATGCTACGAAAACGAAACTCTGAGACTATTATTCATAATTTAAATGAGATATGTTAAAACTACAATATGAGTTCTACAAGATACTTAAGCTTAAACCTTAAAATAAACAGAATAAATGAACATTTTTCAACCTTTCAAAAATTTAACACACTAAAGCCTAACCAGCAACACATGAATGAAAATTAACAAATCGCCCTCGAACATTACTCATGAACAAAATTTTGACGCTGATGGGGAAATACTTACTAAAGCTTAAAAATGCAATATAAGGTGAATAATTAATAACCTAATAATATATTCATACATTATATACGTGACCCAACAGAAACATTGAAGCCCACGGCAACCCTTACCGCATACGTCCACGTTTAGTCTCCTTCCACACAAACGCTCCACAATCAAGCATCTTCAGTTCTATCTGACAACGGTTAGTTACATTACCACCTACGTCCACGCAACTAAACAATAAACAACAATAACTACCAGCAGCAGCCACAAGAGGCCAGACCCGGGACAAGCAGAACTCCTCACCCACAACTGAATTCAGCAATCAACAGGAACTTCTTCTCAAAATCACTCATCGCCATAAGATTATAAAACACAACAAACCGCACAAAACTGGTTCTTCTTCAGTTCTCTAATACTTCTTCATCTGCATGAGGACCAAAATTAATTTTTCAGGAAAACCGAACCACATCAAAACCATACACTTACCTCACAATTTAGATTAATTATTTCCTCGGCCTGCTTTATAATGAAAATATTGAGCCAAGATTTAGATGGACTATGACTGTGCCATTCAATTGATGCCTATTATCGACCTTTGTCCACCAGTTATACGTATCATGGATGATATAACCTCTATCTAACACAGATATTAAATATCACTATCAGTATCAAAAGTCCTGCAATGAAAGCCACCTGATAATTTGGTTTGTGAGACGAGAAAGTCAACCCAAGAATAAACATATTTGACTGACACATCACAGTACAACAGGAGTGCCTCTGTTGCTGTGAAATGAAAACATTACTCGAAATTGAATGAAAATAACCAATGATACCTTTATTAGCCCACAGAATATTGAATAGTCAATGGTGTTTATGGCTGTCATTCAGCGTAAATCGTATGTGGAGTGTGTTGTTTGCAGGTGATTTGATCTAGAGTGTTCCAGTGCTATGGAGCGTTTTATGAGTGCTGTGAGTTTTTAAACACTTCAATCACTGACACACACAAACAATCTCCATCCAACCATGGACTTCATGCTATCGCATCTTCACTAGCTGGACTCTTCACCCAAGCGGGTTTTGCTCCAGGTTTGTGGAGACACAAGTTTGATATCAATTCATTTCTCCAGTATATTGCAAAGTTTTGAGTTGATTTTCTTCTTGTTGTGGTGTTTCAGGTGTAGAGGACAGATCAGCGTCACTCAGAGTCCCTCTACGACAGCCGCTCAACCATGATAAACGGCAAAATCCACCTGTAAACCACAGAAATGTTCAGGATTATTTGATTAATGATCATTTTTTGCCTGGTACTGTACAGAAACCTGGAGAAGCCCCTAAACTCCTGATTTATAGTGCAGACACCCTTGAGTCCGGAACTCCATCTAGAGTCATGCAGTGGATCTAAAAGAGATATTTCACTCTGAACATCAGTGTAGTCCAGTAGTGAAGATTGCCTGGACATTATTACTGCGTCAGAGTTCCGATGAAAGCAACAGTACAGATTGAGTTCAACACAGTGATAAAGAACGTGGCTACAAAAACCTCGGTCGTTCAGAGTCACAGTGACTGAAACTGATGCTGCAGCTGATCAAACACTATCACACACTTCACAGAAGAAAGAAACAAATATGAGATTAATATCAATTTTGTTGAGGTCCTCATTAATTTTAAAGATTATTACAATTATTTGGATATATAGTAATGATCTTTTTTTTTTTCCCCAGAACTGTTAGGATGATCCTCTCTCTACTAATCAAACTCACGTTCATTTTCAAATCAAAGACATTTTTGATTATGTATTTCGTTCTAATGCCATAATTTTCTTTCTTATTTCTACATTATACTTTTTTTATTTCCCAAAGAGCATCAGCAGGATATTAAAAGGTGTTGCTGCTTGAATATGTTTAATTCATCATCTTACAGCAAAAAGACTCCATTCTTCATTACAGTTGTTTCATTACATTACATTACAAGTTCATTCATGAGCTATAAAAAATCTTAATGAACACTTACCACTCTCAAATCGTCATAACTGTCTCATCACTCAAATTAGCAGAGAAGTGAAACGGATCCAGGTCAGAGCGTTTGAACCCAATCAACAGTGAAACTGTGCATTTGAGCTCTGAAATCCGATTATGGCATTGACAGCTTTAGTGATTCTGATCGTCTCAGAATAGAGCAGCGCTCCGTCTCCAGAGACCATGTTCAACCCCAAGAGCTTCAGTTCACAATTTACTGCTAACAGTCACAGCTGGTTCTTAACTATTACAATCCATTAACAGCAGCTGAAAGAAAATCTTTCATTTTCACTTCATACTGACGTCGAAGCACTTGTATGAAATGCATTTATGTACAGATTAAACAGGTGAGCTGCTTGTGGTTTTTGCTGATCAAAAAAAGTGACAGTATTACTAAGAGTTGGCACAGCAGTAACAAATGAATGAAAAAACGCTTTTTTTGCTGTGGTATTGTGAATATATTTTATCTTTATTTTATAATTTTTTCTATCCCAGAGTCACAGAGGCTGGCATCAAGGTGAGAAAAAGGGGGGGGGGGGGAAGTGCACACACAGAAGCGAAGGAAGCAATTTTTAGGATGCCGACAAGAGCAAAAACCTGGAACAGGGCAGCTGCATGCCTGGGTTCGAGGCAAAGAAATGTGCAAAATTAGTCAGAATTAATTCATAAATGAATTCTAGATTCTAGAATGGATGATATGCATGATGCATTTTTAAAATCAAATTTGTGAACCTGAAAATGCATAATTTAAAAAAGGCATTAGCATGACTAATAATGAAAAACAGATTTCAAACCGTATCTTAATTTCAAACAGAAAAAGTAATTTCAAATATAAGTGATGATACCGAGTTTTTACAGTGTAAAATATAATACAAGCCACAGTATTACATGTCTCCTCCTCTACCTCATTCCTCTTTCTTGAGTATTAGCAAGAGACTGTCCTTCCCACCCTAGAAACCTGGCAGAATTTTAGTCTCCTTTAAGGATTTTTAAAACCTGTGAAGAAGTTTTACTTCTTTTTTCTTTGATCTTCATCTGTCTCCACGGTGTAGAAGCAGAGCAGACCTGCGGGCTGATCCACATACACCCCATAAGTGCAGCACTGAGGCACGTCTGACACTCTGCTGCTGGTTCCTTTAGGCCAGGCTTCAATCAGCAGGATCCGCCCAACCCAGACCCCACGACTCCTCGTTCTCCCCGAGGGCCACAGGGACCGTCGCCTGCCTTCCTCCCAGCACCTCATATGCTGCTCCTATAACCACCCAGCCCAGAGGTACAGCACCTCCCAATAACAGCGCGACGCCCAGGACAGACTCCTTACATAGCACCTGTACACACACACACACACACACACACACACACACACACACACACCACACACACACACACACACAGAGGACTGCTCGTTATTATTTTGTAAATAATGCATGAAAAGATGAGATAGAAACTATTTTGTAAATAATGCATGCGAGAGATCTTGTATGTGTGTTTTTTACTGCATTCTTAAATGCTGAATCGGCCCACAACTCCAAAACATATGGTTCCAGATATGTTTTGTTCATTTTAAATATTTTTGATGATAGTTGACATTTGTATCATCTCACTTAGCCGAAAGACCCTCACTAAATTAATGCACTGTAAATTATTAGTTATTATTAATAATAATACAAAATAATAATTAACAGGCATCATTTGTGAAGGTTTTTCTATACTGGCAAGTAATAATAATAATAATAATAATAATAATAATAATAATAATAATAATAATAATAATACTTACCAATAAAGAAAAACCTTCACATATTGAATTTTTATTATTATTATTATTATTATTGAGTACATTTTATTGGCTGTTGCTTACTATTTTAAAAGTTAATTAAATGTTTATAAGTTATCAATGTTAATAATAAAAAATGCAATGCATTCATTTGTGTGAAAGTTTTATTATGCTGTAAGTAATAATAATTATGATAATAATGAAAACTAATATAATGATAAATAATTGTTACTATTATTATTATAATTGTAGACATTATCATTAATATTAGATTCTTTTATGTTTTGTTGCTCACTAAATTAAAAGTTATTAAATTATTTAATGATCAATGATTATCAGAATTATGCAAACATTTAAATTATATATATATATATATTATATATATATATATATATATATATATATATATATATATATATATGTATGTATGTATGTATGTAGTATGTATAATATGTATTATATATATATATATATATATATATATATATATATTATACTATCTATATATATATATAAAACAAGTACTGTAAGTTAATTAAGTTAAACTTCTGCTGGACAAATTATTAATTGAATAACCAATGCACTGTGAATTATAATTATTTTTATTATTAACAACAATCAACAATTAAGTGTCTTTCACAGAGGTCTTTCTGCTAAGTAGGTGTGTGTGTGTGTGTGTGTGTGTGTGTGTGTGTGTGTGTGTGTGTGTGTGTCCCCATTTTTCAAAACGTTTACAAACCATACAGAATTAGTTTTTTTGAGAAAGTACAAAATGCACAAAATTTCCTGTAAGGGGTAGGTTAGGTGCAGGGTTGGTGTAGGGACGATAGAATAGAATATACAGTTTGTACAGTATAAAACCCATTACGCCTATGGGATGTCCCCCCAAAAAACAAACATGCGTGTGGTGTGTTTTACCTGAGGACTGTGGTCAAATCTCTCTGGCCTGTCCAGGTCAAGGACACACCTCATCTGTCATGCGGGACCACAATTTTAAGCCCCGCCCCTCAGTCAACCACAGCACTTTATTGGCAGTTCGTTCGTCCAATGAAATATTGAGCCAGTCTAAGACCAAAGGAACAGGGAATTAGTTGTGTTTACTGATTTAACTAGAGTTTGATTGTCTGTGAGTGTGACTCACATTTGAGCACTCCTCTCGGGACGTCGGTTTCTGGGATGTTTGGCTCATAAATTGGAAGTTTTCTAAAGATATGAGAAATATCAGTTTAGATTTAGATTTCATCCGTATAAAGTTAAATAATACTTATCATTATCATGCAGACAGAGGTTGAATTCATCATACCAGCAGGAGTATTTCCGGCTTTGATTTTCCTTCCTGGAAGAAATAAAAAACCAGTAGTTTAATACAGGCACATATTCTTTCTATTATGCAGTTCTCTGTTTGTTGTTAGGATGACAAAATGTTTAAATGGTAAATTTTTGCTGTATCTTCCTCATCGCAGTGCTTGTAGGCGGGGTTTACAGCTCACGCAAGCAGAGCGCGAAGCGTCAAACGTTGAAAGAGAGCAAGGTAAGACGATCGTACTAGCAAAACATTTTAAATTTGTTCAGCTGATTTACGACATGAAATGTTAAAAACGACCGACAGTAATATCCAGGGATACAATCTACTCAACTTTGTTCTCAAATATGTGCAGTTTTGAATGAAAATGCGTATCAATTTCGTCATTCATTGTAAATCCTAACTAAATGTGACGAGACATGACGTTTTTTACATTATTATTTGCAAGTAGTTCTCAAAATTATTTTACCATCTAAAAAATTAACTTCAGTATTTCCATTTATTTTTGTGCTTTATAAAAATCAAGGCATGGCTACGGCCTTGTTTGTACCAATAGATGAACTTTATAAATGGGTAAACGTTATATGACCTCTTGTCAAGTTCAGTCTGTGTCCTCTCTGATATGAGTCTATAGTTAAGCCACTGAAGACACATGATCTTTGGCACCCGTTTCAGACATGTGGCAATGTACTGTGTGTATGAGTGTGTGTGAAAGTAACCCACGACCCAATAGCAGTGTGAAATGATTTATAACACTTGTTCAGTACTTCTGATAATGTGGCAACCCTGATACCTACAGTACAGCTGAATGATACCCCGACCCCAAAACTGATGCATCTGCATTTGGATAATTGACATCATGCTTCAGTTTAATTTATACTCATGTTATTGTACTCCCTGTTGCATTGACATTCTCGACACATTTGCTATAATTTAAATCGCATGCATTGATTTGATAATAAATAAACTTGACATAATGGCCTCATGCACACCCTTTGAAACTGTTGCTTGTTACTTAGATTTAGATTTAGAGTCACTGATATACTAATATACATTTTATACATATACTATTATATTTTTTGTAGAAATTGCTAGTACTTTTCACAAATAATGACATAGAAATTAAACATGATATAACTGCATTGAATTAAACATGACATTTTGAAGCGTGAAACTAGAAAGACTGAAGTTTTTTCTCACTCTCCAAAAATCTTTGTTTTATTTACAGCTTTGTAGCTTTTAATATTTTCAATAAGATTTTACTTTGCTATTTTCATTTCATTTAATTAAGTTTCAGTTTTTAGTGTTAGTTTATTTATAGTTGTTTTAGAACTCAAACTTCATGAAAATGAGAAATGTTGGTAACTGAAATAAAACAAGTTTAATTTTATTTTAAGGATTTTTCTTTAATTTTATTTTAAGACAGTTTCAGACTGAACTCAGTTTGCTTTGTAACATTCTATATGTATTTTAATATTTTAAATATTAATTATTTACTATCTGTACTAATTCAGTTTTTTAGGTAGGCTACATTTGCTTTTTCTGTACGATGCCTATAATTTTACAGCTAAATAATGTAACAAATAACAATGTAACAAAACACACACACACAAAATATACATTTAAAATGTTTGCATAAAAATAGAACCTGTACATTACAACCTCATTTGACTACAGAAGATACTTTCTGAGATTTATTTGTGGGTTAGTTCTTAATTATGATAGTAATGCTTTACCTGTCTTCTTGATTTGAGGCGCCATAATTCTTGTGCTTGAAGGCATTTTGATGATTGAGTTTGAGTTTGTCTGTATGTAATGTGTCTGGATATGCACCTTACCACGTCGTGTGTAAGGTGCAGTGGCTCTTTTATAGCCGACATATAGTGCAGAGAGATGGGCACATGGCCACTAGAAACCATAAGGAGGGCGTTTCCAATGTCACGGTTTGGCCAAATAAAGGCAGCACATCAGAAACACAAATGCACAGACAGACACATCACTGGAGTGATGTAACGGACCACAAACTGGGTCAAATCACACACACACACACACACACACACACACACACACACACACACACACACACACACACACACACACACACACACACACACACACACACACACACACACACACACACACACACAGAGATACCTGCAGATGTAAATGGAAGCTGCCATCAGGGTTATTATAGTTACAGTAAATTAAACCATATTACAAAAATATATCACTTCAAATAAAAAAGTTGAAAATGTAAAATAGAAATATGAACCACATTTCCACTTAATGTACTAAAATTGCTAAAGCTAAGACAGAAATAAAATGAAAAACTATATACATACATTTGAAAATACATTTATTAAGCACACAAGAAAATTACTAAAACTTTAAAATTAAACACAAAAATTTAAATTAAATCAAAATGAATAAAACCTGTAATATCTAAATGATACTAAAAAACACTGTTTGCTACAAAATCTACATAAAATAAATAATGTAATAATATAAATAACTTAAATGAGTATCAGTATGTTAATTAGTAAAGATTCCCAAACCTACCTAACCCAAAATCATTTTGTTTTGCATAGAGAGAGAGAGAGATAAAAAAACTTATGAACCACGGTTCCACTTAATGTAATAATAACAGAAACACAAAATTATTAAAACTAAGTAAAATGGAAAAAAAAAAAAACTGAAATAAAAAACTATCAAAATATAAAAAAAATCAAAATAGTAATAAAATCTAGAATAGTATGTGAAATGTATAATAAATTATATAATAATTTAATTAAATTCTAAAATATTTATCAATCTATTTATTTTGTGTTATTTATTGCTTGCTTTGTATTTTTGACTTGGTTAGATACACAGATGTGGTTGTTTTTATCATGGTGAGAACTGTCTATTCATGTTTTGTACCAAGCTAACAATATGTCTATCCTCTAAACCTAACCTTCACAGAATCCTTTATGTATATTCCATAAAATGTTATTAGTCTATATTCATTGTGTGGATTGTTGCCCACCTGAGGAAACAAATCACTGAAGCTGCACACCGCATGTGAATGTTTCTAATGACAAAGTGACATTGAGAAAGTAACGTGGTGTAAAGAAAACAAAGGAGTATGTGTGTGTATACTGTATGTGTGTGTGATGCAGCTGGCACAAATGTGTATTACATTTCAGAATTGACAGATTAAATTCCACTCTAACACTTTTATAAGATATATGATCCAGAGATTAGCAGGCCTAAAATACATGCATGCATGGCACAGAATGCATGTGATGTCTCCACTGAAACCTTAACCGCCCGCAGAGCACTTATCCTTCACACAGCGTCCTAATGTAAATTGTGAGTTTGTGAATCTGGTCAACAAAACCAGTCATAAGGGTCAATTTTTTGAAATTGAGATTTTATACATCATTTGAAATTTGAATAAATAAGTTTTTCTTTAATGTATGGTTAAGATAGAACAATATTTGGCTGATATACAACTATTTCAAAATCTGGAATCTGAGGGTTGAATAAATAAGTTTTCCATTAATGTATGGTTAAGATAGAACAATATTTGGCTGATATATAGCAATGGAATGTTAGTTTTATTATATTTATGGTAGGAAATTTACAAAATATCTTCATGGAACATGATCTTTACCTTAATATCCTAATGATTTTTTGGAATAAAAGAAAAATCTATAATTTTGACCCATACAATGTATTTTTGGCTACTGCTACAAATATACCCCAGCGACTTAATACTGCTTTTGTGCTCCAGGGTCACATTTAGTCAATATCCGTGGATGGCGACAGTAAATCGTGGATAGTAAAAATTGTAAATAAATCCAGTGTCGTTATAAGTTTACTATAATTATGGAATGATCGTGCTGTCTATTATATATAAAATATATATAAATAATAATATAATAATCAAAAGTATTGATCTAACTATGAATCTAATAATCAAAATTACATTATGTATATATGCAAAATTAAATTATTCTATATTTATGTGATATATATTTATATATAGATATATACACACAATTATTATAAATTATTAGTTTTTATAATTAATAATTATTTTCTAAATTATTTTTAAATGACAAATATTTATTAATTTATTATTATTATTATTTAAATAGTAAATTTGCATTTAAAATTTGTAATAATGTATTTCTGTACAAGCACAGTTTAACTACCCCATACAAATATTTGCGTTTTTGCATACATGATACTTTCTTCTTTATTTTTTGTAACTAGTGCAGCTACTGTAACTACTTTTTCCAAAAGCTAGTTTGATTTTTAATGTCTTGTAATGATGAATGACTTGTAACTTGGCAGTCTTTTCAAAACAACCAACGCTTAGCTGCAGCCAGTCAACAGTTTTGTATTATAACTAATAGGATGTGTGTTTGATATATAACTGCATTATTACTGGTCACTGTGCTTTGTGTTCACCTTTGATCTACTGACATGATAGTGATGCTCCTGCTGATGAGACGCCAGGGTTTTCCTCTCTCAATCAGAAGACAGGAGGGAAACACGTGTATGATGTACAGATAAACAGTGTGTTTCTGCAGCTCTGACCAATGACCATTTCTACTAAATTCTCTAAATGTGCATTTCCATCCTTCCAGATTACCTTCTTTTCTTTATTTATTTGTCAGCTCGAGATTTATTTGTGAATAATATCTTTGTTTCATACTTCACTCACATAACAAAATTACACAGATATTCTTTATGTATTCAAACCATTTTATTAACCAGTGTCATTGTGCTGACCTTCGATGATCCAATTCCACCATACTAATAATCAAAGATTTTTCAGGATATGGGGGGGGGGTGAGGTGTCATGATTGTGCCAGACTGCCAGTCTTTTCTAAAAATATAAATACGTAGAACTTCACGAGTAGACAGAAGTGAGATGCAGTACAGTTTGTGTGTGTGTGTGTGTGTGTGTGTGTGTGTGTTTGGTATGTCTATGGCTGTCATTGAGCTGTCATTACTGAAACAGAACAGCCATCTGACAGCACATAAATCCTTCATGCATGTGTCTGGTGTGTGTTTCTCTCAGTGTGTGTGTGTGTGTGTGTGTGTGCGTGTGTGTGTGTGTGTAAATGTGTTGAAAAGCCAGTGTGATACAATGTCTTGAAGCTAAAATGACCTTCTCTAACCTATTTAGTGTGTGTGTGTGTGTGTGTGTGTGTGTGTGTGTGTGTGTGTGTACAGTAGTGACAGAATTATCTATCTATCTTAAATGGGGTCATCTTATATTCAGGGTCTACACTTTTACATGTCGAAACAGTGAATCATTTTACGAAACAACTGGTTCAGTTGAATCGAATCTTTGAGTTTCTCAACTATGGGAACTTAACAAAAAGTACCAATAAATTACGTAACTGGTACTTGCTGATTTAATTACATTATATAAGAAAATACTTTTTAATAATATACAATTAAATGTGATGTTCATATCTAGTGTTTTGTTTACTGGACAAAGTGTGGGCTCAAAATAGTTATAACAATTGATTTGAACATGAGAATGTATAGGATTAACTGTGAAATACTGGGCCTTCCTAAAAGCTGGGACAGCCAAAGTATACATCTTGTCATTAAATACATGTGCCAAGACAAATCAAAAACAAGATCACTATGTTCAGAATGAAACGCTGCACTGCCTCCTATAGTTTAAAAATAGTATGATAGTATGTGCAACCACAAACATTATCCTACAACAAATGTGTGGAGTGAGTACTAGCTAGGTATCTTTATTCATGCAGGCATTCACATGCTATATATATGATATTCTGTAAGATTAATGGTAGTAATATGGTAGCATGCTATTCTGAACATATCTGACCAAAAAAAAAAAAAAAAGAAATAAAAAAAGACCTAGCATTACGGCTGCATAAAGTTAATAAAAATCAAAATGTTGATGTGTAATTAGTAAATTAGCAAAGGCTGGTATTTAATTAAAAGAGTAAATGCGCTGCATGTTTCAGAGTGAGGCGTGGCACTGTCTGTGTCCTTTTACACACAAGCGGCACATTATCTGCTCATTAAGACAGTATTGGATATTAGTACTGTAATTTTACAGTTTATATAAAATTCATGTAAAATTATTACTTATTTTATATTTTTATTTAATAATAATAATTCACAATAATAATGTTGTTAATGTACATTTTATAATACTATTCTAATATAGTTTTTTATTTTGTAAATATATAAATTTATTTAATAATAATACTATTTAATATTAATAACAAATATAACCATCATCATCATTATTATTAAAATATATAAAAAAATACTTTTATTTTTCAGTGAAATATTACAATAGTAATATTTCTTATTTTGTTTTGTACAATAGTAATATTTCTTATTTTGTTTTGTAGTCATATTTAGTAGTAGTAATAATAATTTTTAATTATTATTGTTATTATTATTATTATTATTATTACTAAATAAAAATATACCAAACCGCTAAATAATCATCATAATAATTTTATTATTATTTTATTTTATAACCATATTGATATATAATCCTTTTATTGCTTTCACTTCTTTTTTTCCCCAGAAAAATTACAATAAGATTTTTACCCCAAATCATGCAGCCCACCCTGGTTGGAGTATTTACAATAATTTTTTAGACTATCAAACAAGTAATTTCTCTTTAATTCAGATGTTGTGGCATGACCTAATTCAAGCCCTTTATATACAAAACAACACATTAATATGAATCATTAGACCCATCGACAGTGCTATGGATGCGATGCTTTGCTTGCAGTATATGGAGTGTTTGAAGCAGTAAATCTTGCCCTCGCCAATGTATAGCTGTGCCAGTCTAAATGAGGTCAATCTCTAGCACATGGCTAGCGTGCTTGTGTTCGGTGTGTAATGCAGTGACACCTGCCTTTGAAATCAGGTGCTGAGCGGAGAGCATGTGTGAGAGTCAAGGACACGACCATCACCTGCTCCACAGCCTCACACGTCAGACACAAACACAACTTACACTTAAGCCTCTCTAAACCTAAAACATAAAGCCAGCATGAACACTTTAAACTGAAACCAGTTTTTTTCCCATCTGGCATTTCAAAATGGTAAATAAGAAGGCCATTAAAGGTCATTGGCTATTAAAAAAAATTTATAGTTTAAAATTCTATTTTAAGAATACAAATATATTTTTAAGCATTTAAAAATATATTTTGCCCTCCACATATTTATTTCAATCCAACAAAATACATGCACATATGAAGAAAAACGCTATTTATAACAGTGTGAGCATAACACATTTAAATATGCATTTTATATGTTGTAGTTTTTATTATTTATATGAAAATATTATAAATCTTGTTTTGATCTCTATATTCTATTCCATCTACATTTATAAAGATTTAAAGTACCTTATATGTTTATATAGGCTAATTTCACATTTTCTTTTTCTTAAAAAAAACAAATCAGTCAGAATGGATGTCGAAATAAATTCAAATTACAGTTCTTTTTCAACTGCTTACACATAAAATCTTTCCTTGACACACAATTTCTGAAAGCTGACCCTCAAACAGCAGAAGCACACACCAAATCTGCAAAACCATACACTAATTCTCAGTTTTCAATTTCATAAAACACTTTTTGCAAAACACAACACACAGTTCTCTATGTAACACACAAAAACCTAACAGGAATTAATATTATGGCAAAAGTGTTTACAAATGTTTGCTTTTGAGATATGTTTGTGATATTTTGAATGCAGTGCTTCATTTTGCATGAGCTGTGAGGCATTTTTGCATTTTGTGTGTGCAATTCTTGGATTTATGTGTAAAGTTTTGAAAAAAAAAGAAAGAAAAAAAAGAGGCAAACTGCTGCGACTTACGTTTTATTTGCCATATTTTTTTTTTTTTAAAGCCTACATGTGAATGTTAATTCATTCTTTTATTCAGACAACAAATGTGGCTTAAATGTCCATTTCTAGGTGCATCTATTCTATGAGCATCTGATTGCCTTGTATAGTATGCATCATCATTCAGGTGTAAATCTGAGCTTTATTATCACTGCTACAATAAACGTTTAGACTGTCCCACTGTTTGGCGATGATGTGCATGGACCGAAAGTGCCCAAAACTTGCCGTTTGTTCACATATCTTCGATTTTCTTCTTGTTAAATGTGTTTTAAATAACAGTGGTTTGAAACACATTATAAAATGACACAGGATTGTGCTGCAGTTCTAGGGATGTTTTTCCCTCCGCCCCGTGACTGAAATCTATGATCAACCCTGCCTCTCAATGTTCATACTATCCATCCTAAGTAGTATCTGAGATTAGAATTAATCTTAGAAGTGTGTCCCAAAGCATAGTATGTTGAAAAGAGTAGGCTATGCCAAAAGTCCCCGGATGGTCTACTATTTCAGGTCGATTTTTGAAGTGTGGATGCACGCACACTCTAATGGCTAAAATTGCCCACAATCCATTGAAGGATTCGGTCCAGAATTACAAACACGAATAAAACGCGTTAGAAAAACTACAAATGTGGCGGATGCGCGCGATCTACGGGTAGGTAGAGAGCTTTACAAAAAGGGGTTTGCCGTTTGAGTTACTAATAATCAACATTTACCCTGGTAAAAAATATATTTATTTATTGTTATCCGTGTTATATTTCATCTGCAACAGCAATGTGAACTTTTATAAACATCCATTTGGTCGTTTAACTTTTAAATGCATCATTATGCAGAAAATGAGCAGAGTTCTCCGCATGAAAGACCCGCGACTGGCAGATCAACGAGCTAATGCTTTTCTCTCCAGTACGGCTGGAAGCTTGCCTACTCTTCTACTTACACACTCAAAAGTGTGTAATTTTTTCTTCACCAAATGAGTACATACTTTAAGGGCGAAGGCACATATTCACATTATAAAACGTCAATTATTCAGACGTTTTACTGAACGTTGTTGTCGGCGGAGCAGCGGCGCTGATCAAACGCTTCAGGACGCGCAAAACGGGGGAAGCGAGCTGGTGCGCTCGTTAGACTCAGGAAGCGCGGATTTCGAACGCCGTTTGCCTAGCATCCATCTGGCAAATCTCCGCTCTCTACCCAACAAAACGGACGAAATCCTTCTGCTCTCTCGGACAAATAAGGATTTCTCACACTCTGCTGCTCTGTGTTTCACGGAAAACCTGGCTCAATGAAGCCATACGGACAGTGCGCTCCATCTGCCGGGCTTTCAGCTGTTCAGAGCGGATCGCGACGCAGAATCAACGGGGAAATCGCGCGCGGACGGCGGGACATGCTTTTACATCAATGAACGGTGGTGTACAGATGTAACTTTGTTAAAGAAGATGTGCTGCTCCGATCTCGAAAACACTCTTCATTAACTGCAAGCCGTTCTATTCGCCGCGGGAGTTTCACTCGTTCATTCTGGTGAGTGTTTATATCCCTCCGCAAGCGCACGTAGTACGTCTGGCTTTACAGAAAACGCGCTGACCAGATTACAGAGACAGAACCAAACAACACCCGGACTCTGTTTTAATCATTCTTGCTGACTTTAATAAAGCCAATCTCTCCGGTGAACTGCCAAAATACAGACAGCATGTTACATGTCCCACCAGAGACAGTAATATATTGGATCACTGTTACACCACAATAAAGGATGCATATCACTCTGTTCCACGAGCAGCTTTGGGGACTGTCTGATCACTGTCTGGTTCACTCTTATACCGACCAGGCAGAAACTTAAATCTGCTAAGCCTGTTGGTAAGGACTGTAAAGAGATGGACCAGCGAAAACAGAGCGGGATTTACAAGCCTGTTTGACCTCACTGATTGGAGTGTTTTTGAAGCTGCTTACCACCAATCTGGACGAACTCACAGAGACCGTAACATCATATATTAGTTTTTGTGAGGATATATGCATTCCTACCAGGACTTATTAACATTCAACATGATAAGCCATGGTTTACAGCAAAACTCAGACATCTTCGTCAGGCCAAAGAGGATGCCTACAGAAATGGGGACAGAGTCTTGTACAATCGGCCAGGAACACACTGAACAAAGAGATTAGAGCGGCTAAAAAGACCTACGCTAAAAAGTTGGAAGACCGGTTTACTTCCAACGACTCAACTTCAGTGTGGAGTGGACTGAGAGCCATCACTAATTACAAGACACCATCCTCCTGCACTGAGGCTAATCAACGACTTGTTAACGACCTGAATGAGTTTTATTGTAGATTTGAAACCCCCAACACCCCATTCTGACCATCTCTCTACACAACCGTTAACACCTCCTGCAATCCCCCTCTCCACACCTCCTGCTTTTCAAATCTGTGAAGATGATGTGCACCAGGTCTTCAGGAAGAACAAAAGAAGAAAAGCACCAGGCCCAGATGGCGTTACACCAGCCTGTTTGAAAACCTGTGCTGACCAGCTGGCCCCCATCTTTTCACAGATCTTCAACAGATCTCTGGAGTTGTGTGAAGTGCCTTCCTGCTTCAAAACGCTCCACCATCATCCCCATTCCAAAGAAACCAAGATTACAGGACTTAACGACTACAGACCTGTGGCTCTAACATCTGTCGTCATGAGTCGTTTGAAAAACTGGTTCTGGCTTATCTGAAGGACATCACTGGACCCTTACTGGACCCCCTGCAGTTTGCTTACCGAGCAAACAGGTCTGTGGATGATGCAAATCAACATGGGATTGCACTTCATCCTGCAACATCTGGGACAAAACAGGGACTTATGTGAGGATCCTGTTTGTGGACTTCAGTCGGCTTTCAACAACCATCATCCCAACAGTCCTCCAGACCAAACTGACCCAGCTCTCTGTTCCTAGTTCTATCTGCTCAGTGGATCCCAGCTTTCTGACAGATAGGCACACGCTAGTGTGAGACTGGGGGGAAATTCATGTCCAACAGCTGCTCCCACCAACACTGGTGCCCCTTCAGGATGTGTTCTCTCCCCCCCTGCTCTTTCTCGCTGCTTACACCAACGACCTGACCACCTCAAAAGTTACCCCTTTGTCAAGACTGAAGTTTGCAGACACACCACACTCATCGGTCTCATCCAGGACGGTGACGAGTCTGCTACAGACAAGAGGTTGAGCAGCTGGCTGTCTGGTGCAAGTCTTAACAACCTGGAGCTGAACACGCTCAAAACAGTGGAGATGATCGTGGACTTCAGAAGAAAACCCCCCTGCACTCCCCCCCACTATCACCATCATGAACAGCACTGTGGCTGCAGTGGAGTCATTCAGATTCTGGGAAACCACCATCTCTCAGGACCTGAAGTGGGACAATCACATTTGCCCCCATAAAAGGTCCCTTGGTAAAAAGGCCAACAAAGGCCTGTACTTCATTTCGCCAGCTGAGGAAGTTTTTAACCTGCCACAGAGCTGCTGAAACAGTTCTACTCAGCCGTCAGTGAGTCTGTCCTGTGCACTTCAATAACTGTGTGGTTTGGTTCAGCTACCAAAATCAGACATCAGAAGAGACTACAGAGAACGGTTCGGACTGCTGAAAGGATTATTGGTACTCCCCTGCCCACCCCTTCAAGAACTGTATGATACATCCAGAGTGAGGAAAAGGGCTCAGAAAATCACTCTGGATCCCTCACACCCAAGTTTACCCCATCTTTGAACTCTTGCCATCTGGCCGGCGCTTTAGAGCTGCAAATACCAGGACAGTCAGGCACAAGAACAGTTTCTTCCCCCAGGCAATCTACCTCATGAACAGTTAAATGTTCCCCACTTATACAATAAAAAAAATGTGCAATATCCTTATTTATTTGTTACCCTTTCATCCTAGTACATCCCTGCATCTTACTCAATCCAATTCCATTATCATAGCACAATTGTTTATACACTTATTTATCTGCAAAGGGTTTAATTTTTTATTTTTTTGACTGTGTGTTGTTGTCTTTTGTGTACTGGAAGCTTATGTCACACTAAAAACAAATTCCTTGTATGCGCAAGCATACTTGGCAATAAAGCTCTTTCTGATTCTGATTCTGATTCTGACATACTTGTATGCGCAAGAAGGGCATGTTTAGTCGTCCTGTGCAAAAAGCCTAATACACACTGCCCCCTAGTGAAAGATGCATAATGTTGCAAGAGTAGAAGTGCAATGAGAAGAAGAAAAAACAACAAAAAACATTTTAGATAAAATTAACGGGAAAAAAAAAGAATAGACCCAAAATGCTGATGTTTGTGCTCTAAAATACCTCTTTGGCACGGCAGCATCAAATGAATATTGAATATTTATTACCCCACATTTGTTCCTCTGGATTTCAAACTAAGATCTTATTTACGTTCTCTGGACTTATTGTTTTATAAATATGTGTCTGTGGACTTAAATGCGAAGAATAAACATTTGACCCCGACGTGATTTGAACACGCAACCTTCTGATCTGGAGTCAGACGCGCTACCGTTGCGCCACGAGGTCTGTGCTCTATTTCCAGGAATAATCCTATAGCATTTCATTCTGCTGTTCCTGTCTGTTAATATTACTGCGTGTCTGGTTCAAACCTCATGTTACAGTTTTTTACGATTGCTTAAGCACGATTTTGAAAACAGGGCCCGGTTTGTCAAAACACTACACACAATTAACACAACCCTACACCAAAATAGCACAACACTTCAGATCAAAAATGGAACACTTTTGTCAAAACTATACACAACTTTATAAAAACAATATTTTGTTACCATACGAAACACACACATTTCATATGACTTTAATCTTTTTGAACCAGTTACACACTGCTGCTGCTAACCTAAACCACTTTTAGCAGTCTAATTCTCAGTGATTAGAGTACTGTAAATGTAGTACACAGAGAAAGTGCAACTATACAATAGTTCACCAAACACTACACAAGACCAGTGCTGCAGACTGAGGAAAATATCATGATTTCTCTCCATATAACCCAAATCAGTCAACATGGAGAATCACAACAAAACATGTCCCAGCTGTCATGATATTACAGTAGTGTGGTGAGTGTGACTGTTAGCTAAGCAGACTGTATCCAGTACAGGTTACAATTACAGTAAATAACAAAAACAACACCAAACATAAAAAAATATTCTGAAAAAAAAACTGACAATATTGTGCAGAAAATACTACAGTAAACATACTATACATTATCTCTTCGCCTAGCTGGATCTGGCCAGAGAATTTCATCAACATCACAAGCAATATCCTCATTAGCATTCATCCTTACACAGACTCTGCATCTGTTAGGTCACAGGCCTCCTCCATTGCTTGAATGAGGGGTGTAACATAGGGTCAGAGATCATAAACCTTCCACTGCCATGCAGAAGGGGAAAAGGAAAGGAAGGGAGAGTGTTGTGGGAGGTATTGGAATAATGGAACCAGACGCCTAAGTCTGTCCACGGCTTTAGTCGTCTAAAAAACGTATGTGGTCTGTGTTATAAGGACCTATTTTGGCATGCCAGTGGTTGGAGGACCCCATTCTACGTGATTGCAGAATATATTGTGATGTTACCACCACGGTGACCCGGGACATTCAAAAGAACCTCTCTTGGCCAAGCAGATGTTTCTCCCCTATTCTTCTTCCTGCACCACTGCCTTTCATTTTTGTTGAAGACAAAAATTCACCTGTTAACTTTTATAGTGCAATATCAACCTTGATTGTTGAGTTTACAGTTACAGTTTTTCTCAGTCACTTTGGTGCATTTCTCAAATCAGAAATGAAATTCTCAAAACTACTTGTACAACCTCCACATCATCTAGTAATTTATACACATCATAAAACAAGTTGTGATTGCTTTTGTACATTCATGCAATTGATTATGCCGACATTTATCTGTGGGCTTCCTACATTATCAGTTGCTAAGGTCATGTTGCTCAAAATGTATTATATAGTTTTTTGTGCAAAAGTCTTACCCCTCAAAACATCTACAGTAGTCGTTAGATTAATTTTATTTTTTTTTTTTTTTACACATTATTATTAGACTTTTTTTTTTTAAATTTGGCATGAATTGTGCAAGTGAATCTTGACTAATGAAGAGAATGTAGATCACCAATGATTAAACCATTTCCTGAAATAGCTCAAAAGTTCATCTCATGAATCTTCAGTTGGAAGCATATACTGTATATAGACAGAGGACAACACAAGACGTTACAAATTCTGACCGATGGACTTATTTTTTGATTTTTATTTTCATCTTTGAGCCCATATTTCTTTTTCCTTTTTTATATCACAATGACATTGTAAATTTTTTTTTTTGGTCAGACCACTAGTAAAAGTGTTACTAATTCTATCCAGTCTCTTTCAATCAATATCACACATACAGTAATGTGTAAATTAGTACTTTTGAAATGGTTATATGGCATATATAAGCATATGGCATACTGTTCAATACAGTAACTGTCATCCAAAATGTTGCCATAGTTTACATCAGAACATCCTTCCAGAGTACACTGTTATATTGACAACATGACTAAGAAATTTGACTGACTTATCCGTACATAATGACACAAGGACATTTCATTCTAAAGGCACTGGCATGGTCATTGACACAAATATTTATTTTTGAGAGAAGGACTAAGGATTTTGAGCAAGAGACTGGCTTTTGCAGGTAATCCATGGTGTTTTGCAATTTGTACGAGTTGTTTTGAGAAATGCACTTACTGTTTTGCAAATGTCAAGGATGATTCGAGAAATGTACCAAAGCCGACCGAGAAAAAGGGAAACACTGTAAGCACTTACGTGTCCTGCACACCAGATGGCTGTATGTTCATATGTGTAGCATTTTGGAAAGCAGTGTCTTGAAATGGCAAAGAAGTGACATAACGTTAGATTTCTGTGTCTAATGTAAAGAAGTGTGTTTAGTGTTTTGCAAATCACTGTGTGTAATGTTTTGCAAATAGTGTGAAGCTGACATTGTGCTTACAGTTATGCAAATCTAGCCTTGTGTTTTGCTCCTTGAGTGTAAGGTTTTGCTAATTGTGGGAAAAGTTTAATTTTAGTGTGTAAGCAATCGTAAAAAACTGTATTTAGACTGATGTTGAAGTGAAGCTGGTGCATTTATTCAGCTGCAGCGCCATCTAGTGATCTGCACATGCAAGTCAGTAAATGTGACAATGTTCAAACATTGTAAACAAAATAAAGTAATATGTAAGTATTTTATAAAATAAAGGATAATTATTTATATAATATATTATATACTAATATACATTAATACAATAATACGATATACTTTGTAGAATTATTTTATAATAATATTTTATACACAAAAATTATTGCATTAATGCATAAAGTGCTGTTCATGTTAGAAAGCAAAACAAAGGAACCAAACATTCAAACGTTTAATTAATAATTATTATAATATTTAATAAATTAAATTAATACAGGCCTAATTTCAACTAATTTAAAATATTTCTCAAACACAATACATAATTTATGGTGAAAATGTCTACATGTCTATATTTTATATTAATGTCTACATTCTACGTCATTCTGGCATTGTAAAACATTTGTTCAATAGAATAAACATGTAATCGTGTCCTGTCAAAGATCAAATATCGTTTCGACATTTTAATGCTAGAATTATTATTGAAAAGTTTTATTATTGTTGTTATTATTATGTAGGCCTACTGCCAACATGTGACAAAATTTCATAATCATACTCGGAATATAATATGTGCTATTAATTGTAGTACTTAATAATTTTAGTGCTAGAGTTCTTATTGATGAGATTTTTGAGTGCGGTGTGGTTTGAAGTTCGTTTGACCCCGACGTGATTTGAACACGCAACCTTCTGATCTGGAGTCAGACGCGCTACCGTTGCGCCACGAGGTCCTGAGGACTGCGTTCTATTAACAGAGATTCAGTAACTAGTTAGTAACCAGGATTAGCCCAAACTATTTCTTCAGGATTTTCGTAGGAAGCGTTTTATGACGAAAATTGCGATAGCTATTTAAAATGCGCTAAACAAGCTTCGATGTGCAATATGGCATAATAATAACATTAACAATAGTTATTGTTATTATTATCTATTTTTATTTAGTAATAGTAATAATTAATAATAATATAATAGTATTATTAATTATTAATATAATAATAATAATAATTTTAATAAAAATAATCATTGTTTTTGATTTTTTTATATTTTTTATTTAATAATAGGCTAATAATAATAACATAAAATAATATATTTTCTTTGTAAATATTTTTTCACCTTTGTTCAAAAGATTAAATATTAAACTGTGAAAATCCATAATTAAATAAATAATAATAATAATAAAACTTTTAAAAGTTAAATATACAATAGGCATATACAATAGTCTTTTTATTGTGGAAAATATTTTGTATCACATTGTAAAAAAATATGATTTACATGATGACCAAGAATCTTGCAACTAACAAAATGTGTGTGTGTGTGTGTGTGTGTGTGTGGCATATACAATAGTCTTTTTATTTGTGTGTGTGTGTGTGTGTGTGTGTGTGTGAGAGAGAGAGAGAGGATTGTCACACAAATATTGAAGAAAATATTGAAGTAAAAAAAAAACTAATAGAATGTTTGTATTAATTCATAAACTGATGTCTATGAAATCAGAAAGCAAAACAAAGGAGCCAAACATTCAAACATGTTTAAAATATAATTACAACCATGAAATCATTTATCAAACACAACACATAATTTGTGGTGAAAATGTTAAATACAAAAATAGAAACTGAAGAAATAGAAAAATAGAAATATTTGATTTAGTATATATAGTCCATAGGGACATTGAGTTATTTTATGTTACTTGTGCACGCAACTGCTTAAGGTTAAAAAACAACATTTAAGGGGAAACTGTGTACCAGGGACGGGCAGTTTTGAGAGTAACCAAACATCTACCATGTAATGTGCATGAGATGTGCATGTGTTATGGGGTGATGTGCACTGAGCAACATGATTGGCTCAAAGGTCCTAATCTGTCCTTCAATGTATACATACTATAAAAAGTGGGCTGTGAGTCTGTGTGTTACCTCTTTGCACACAGACTCAAAGCAATACAAAGACAAAACTCTGTTTGGTTTTTCATTCTCAGTCTCTACAAATTGTTATTGAATTAGAATTTCCCCGACATATGTATATTATGATTTAAAAATGGCTATAATATTTTATACACAAAATCGTGTTTTTAATAATTTTTTACATTTTAAAACATTTTCCAATAGGAAAAAAATTAGCAATCACAAAACACTTTCAGTCTTTAATATTATTGTAATGATATAATAACATTATTAATTGTTATTAACAGTATTAATAAAATTCATGATAAAATGAAGAATAAATGAACACTGACATTAACTAATTGCATGTTGATGTAATCTAAGTCAGTAATGTAAATGAAATAAATAAAAATAACCACAGGTCACATGTTGCGACTCGATACGATTGTCACTGAGATGCACATGGTGTGTACAAGCCAACCGAACGACAGTGATGTCATTAGACAGATTCTTCAGATTGTGTCTCTTCACTCCTGCAGCGATCCCCGATGCACACACCAGATATGGGATGAGACTCTATTAATAAAACCAGCTTGAGCCTGGCAATATGAGTGGGGTATCAAACTCCCGGGGGATTATACAGGAATGAAGCCGCAAAAGTCAGAATGGTAGTTAAAGATCAGTTCATTAGGATCTAAACTAAGTATCTGCGTCTAGAAAGACAAGATTCCTGAGAGACTGCAGGCGTCTGACTCCACCGGAGTGAGTTTGGTGTGAACTGATGGAGGCATGTTTAGAAAACCTGTCTGAAAACAGTCAGTGTTCGGGCATTTAAAATAAATGTTACAAATAAAATATATATATATATATATATATATAAAATGTATATAAATATAAATATATGATAATATAATTTAATAATCATTTATAATATAGTAATAATTTAATGTTTTCATATAATATAATAATAAACCCATTAATTCTAATGTAATAAAATAATACGTTTTTAATAAATATTTACTTTAATAAATTTTTCATATAATATAATAATAAACCCATTAATTCTAATGTAATAAAATAAAGATTTGTCAATACAGTACCGTATACTGATATATATATTATACAGAGTATAATATTTATATTACTTTTAAAAATTAATAATATTTAATATATGAAAGATTTTTGTATATAATTTTCGTATACTTTTATATATATTTTTATGAGTACATTTAAATATTATGATATATTCTTAGATTTAATATATTTAAAATGATATATTTTTAATTATTTTAAATAATTAATTAAAACATTTAACATATTTAAAAAATTTTTGTTTTAATATATTTTTTAAAATGATTTATTTTAAAATATTTTACATATATCCTCATGACCAGAAAAGCTTGGAGGAAATTCTCATTGTTTTTGTTTTGTTTTTTTCTTGTGTCATTACATTATTAAAATGGAAAAATAACATATTTGAAAAATTGTATTTTATTCATATGTTATGCTATGTCCTATGTAGAGGAAAATAACATATTTGAAAAATTGTATTTTATTCATATGTTATGCTATGTCCTATGTAGAGGAGTTTCTAGATTTTTTTTTAAACCAAACTTTGTTTGAGGATGATTCTCAACTATATTATAAAATATCTAACAAAATTATTTGATATACCATTTTGCTTTATGTAATATGTGTATAAAAATTCCTATAAACTGGTTTTCCCATTAAACACAGCATACTTTGCACTGTACTACACACTGTAATTTGAGCATGTTGAAAAAAAAGAGGTGTAATAATGGCAGTAATAATTGGCCAGATTTTCGTAATAATATCCAATATTTCATCAGAATATTGATATATAATTTATTTTCCTATTCAATTGTTTTGTCTCCCAAAATGCATAATAAACATGCTTTTAGTCCTGGTGTCCTCTACATGTATGAAATGTTGTCCTGTTTCATAACAGGAAGTCCTATTTTAATTTGAAACCCCATAACATTTTCCTGAGATGTTGATTTATGACAATCAATTTGAAATTTAATCATATTTAAATGAAAAGTCCTTAAGGTGCTCTTTACAGGACATGCAGAATTAAAACTGTGACATGTGAGGTCTTAGAGAAATTAATTAAAATGTAACGTCCACTGCAGGGGCAAAAACTCCATAGCTGGGTCTGGATATATTAATATATATTTAAATATTTATAAATAAATGTAAATATTATGATATATTTATATGTATATAAAAGTATATATGATAAATGTAAATATTATGATATATTTATATGTATATAAAAGTATAATTAATATATACATGTAATGTCTAAATATTTTTAAATAAAAACATGATGATTATTATTATCATTTATACATTTAAAATAAATTTTATTATAAAATCTTTATTTTAAACATTTTTTATAAATATTATTATTATTATTTTAAAATAATGTTTGGCTAACAACCTTAAATACACAGTATACATTTATACATTATATTATAGTAATATGTAATACAATATGTTTTTTTTAATCATGTATATATTTAAAATAAAATTTTAATATAACCAATTTTATTTTTTAACATTTTTTATACAATATTATTATTATTATTTTACAAATATGTTTGGCAAAAAAATTTTAATACACAGTGTATATTTTTTTATATATTATAGTACACAGTATAATATATTATACAATATATTTACACAGTGTATATTATATAAATATATCGATCTATTATATATATATATATAGTATTATATTATAGATATATTATAGTAATATATATAAGCATATTTCAAGAAAACTAAAATCATTGTTAAATTAAAACATTATTTTATTTATTACACAGTATATTATGTTACTATTATTTTGTAAATATTAATGTATATGTGTGTTTATTATGTTGTTATATATGTATATATGTGTTTGTGTACCATAGTGAGATCATTGTTTAAAAATGCATGAGCAACAATCAAAAATCAGCAGACTGTGTCAAAGACATGTACACAAATGAAGAAACATTGTGATGCGCTTGTAAGAAAGGGTTTTGAAAGAGCTTCATCACAGCATTCTGTTTAGCTGGTGTAAAACTCACTGTAAAATAACAACACCTTAACACGTCTGTCAGCAAACACTCGTGTCGCTCTCCCTCCATCTCTACAAACTTTCTTCTCAAACTCGGAGATTCCAGATAGGTTTCGAGTGTCAGTGCTTACCTTTGTGCCTCTGTCTCTAAATATTTGTGTAGTTTTTTCTCAAACTCGGAGAATCCAGTGTCTCCCTCCTTTCCCCCCCTCCTCCCCCCCTTGCTTGGTGGGTAATTTTAGTTTCCCAAAAAAACGCTTTGAATAACTGAGGGACTGTGAAATAAAAAGCAAAAAAAGTGACACAAGCTGTCAGTTGAAGGAAGACAAGCAAGACGCAGCCACAGCTATGCCTGAGCCCACAGAAGGTACATCTCTCCATTTCCTTCAGCCTTTTTCAGTATTTATGCTACTTCTACTATTTATTTACTAGCAGTAGTAACTAGTATGTTTAGTAGTGCCAGTATTGTTGGTGACAGTAACAGAAAGTCTACAAAGCATGACAAGACTAGAAATGATGCGAAAAGTTTGATTGTTTTGCGTTATTAGACCTGGATATGGAGCTTTTGTTTATTTATCAGCTATTATTGTTTATTTGCATCATCAGAATCACTGATAAGTGAATTGTTTTCAACAAAACTGAGATTCGCTGATTAGTAACTGTGACTTTTCTCTTTGATATACACTCTCAGAAAAAAAGGTACAAAAGCTGTCACTGGGGTGGTACCTTTTCTAAAGGTACACTTTTGTACCTTTTAGGAATAAATATGTACACTTTAGGTACTAATATGTATCTTTAAGGTACCAATATGGACTCTTTATGTAAAAAGCTGTGCCTTTTGAAAAGGTACCGCCCCAGTGACAGCTTTTGTACCTTTTTTTTTTCTCAGAGTGTATGACAGATATATTGTAATTTGTCTCATATTGTGTTGTTTTTACTATTTGTCATTGCTTCAAATATTTTTTTTTTTACAGTATTTTAATGTGCTTTCTTTAGTATGCAAACTTTCTGAGGTCTCTAAACAGGTGCAAAGTCCCCAAACACCTCAAAATAACATTAGAATTAATAGAAGGATGAAAGCTGAGGAGGAGGAGAGGTGTCATGAATGAGGAAGGGTCAGTGTGAAGAGAAAGAGCAGAGCAGATGTGTCAAGGCAGAAAGATAAAGTTGGACAGATGGCAAAATGAAAAGCTTCCTGAGCAAAGCTGAAACAGTATCACACACCAGTGACGGCTTCTGCTCTGAAGTTATGAATGAAGTCAACAAAACCTGTATGAGACTAAAGCTGTGCAGTTTCTCATCTCTATAGCACTATATTGATGATCTGACATGTTTTATTAGTATGCATAGCATAACTCTCAACTGCATGGCACAGATTAGATAGATAGATAGATAGATAGATAGATAGATAGATAGATAGATAGATAGATAGATAGATAGATAGATAGATAGATAGGATAGATAGATAGATAGATAGATAGATAGATAGATAGATAGACGTGTTAAAACATACCAACATATTAATTCATGTTAGGAACATGGTAAATCACACTTGCAACATGCTAAGCCATGCTAGCAATGTGCTAAATCAGGCTAACAACATTTTTAGAAACATGTCATGTTTAATCATACTAGCAACACGTTAATTCATGTAAAAAACATGCTAAATCATACTAGTATGCTAAAATATTATTTGACATGCTAATCGTACTAAAAACATGCTAAACATGTTAGACATAAGCTAGCAACATGTTAATCATGTTAAAAACATTAACAGCATGCTAATCCTGCTATCAACATGCTAGCAACATGCTAATCATACTAACAAAATGTAAACAACATCCTAATCATACTACAAACATGCTAACAACATACTAATCATGCTAGAAACATGTTAAAACATGCTAATCGTGCTAAAAACATGCTAGTAACGTTTATTTTATTTTGTATAATGTGCTTGTCTGTACTTCATGTTACCAATGCATTAGCAATGTAAAGTCTTTTTACCATGCCAATACAACTTTATGATAGATAGATAGATAGATAGATAGATAGATGATAGATAGATAGATAGATAGATAAATAGATAGATAATATGTATATGTAATTTAACATCATTTCATAAAAATGTTGATGTAAATAATGTCGACTGTCTGTCTGCAATCTAAACTATGCATTAACTGTTTACTAGAAAGCTAAATTGGTGCTCGTAAAACCTTATGCTCTGTCAGACAGTCTGTGATTTGCAGGTATAATGTCACAAAATATATTTCTTCCTCCTGTCATAGCAGTTTATCTTTTTTTATCCACCCGTTCTACTGAGTGTGTAAGATGAGAAACTGTGTGACAGTGTGAGAACGGGACGAGATGAAGCGCATAGGGTGAATGTGTCCGGTGCACATCTACTGGTCTTAGCACAGTTCCTCACAACGGCTTACAGATCATTCACACCACAAAGCCTGAGAACGCCTTCATCAAGTCTGTCATATGAAACTTTAAAAGCTTAATGTGCACTCAAAAAAACAGTTCGGCCTAAATTTAAAATGTTTTTGAATTGCATATACAATTTCCATCTATTTGGCTTGCACAGTTTTGACATAACTAATAATATTTGATTTTATTTAAATAATCATATTTTCAAAATGCATGTTTAGATTCAGTTCATTGTGAAAACAATACAGTTTATTCAGTTAAAAAGTATGAATATGGTTCAAATCTGGAACAAGTGATATTTTAGGGAAGTTTGTTCTGTCAAGGGATGAAAAAAATATAAAGTGTTTATATCTCATAATTCAGATTTTTTTTTTTTCTCAATTTTGTGAAATGATGTGATTATTAGTAAGTTTTGAGATTTTAATTTAGGAATAATTGTGAGACTTAAACTCAGAATTCTGAGATATACCCGAAATTGTGAGAAAATTCAGAATTGCAAGATATAAAGACAAAATTGCGAGGTATAAATTCAGAATTGCAAGATATGAAGTCAGAATTATAACATATAAACTCAGAATTGCAAGATATACTCGTATATAATTGTATGGGAAAAGTCAGAATTGCGAGATATAAATTCATTATTGATTGAGAGAGGTTTGTTTTTGATTGATATATTTAGTATTGTTTGTGAGAGTGTGAGTTTTGAGGTGTATAATCTGAGGTGTGATATTTTAACTCAGAATTGCGAGATATAAACTCAGAATTGCAAGGTATAAAATCAGAATTTTGAGATATTAACTTATTGTTGTATTAAATTAATAATTGATTGAAATATATTAAGTTTGCAAGTTATTGGGTTAGACTTAGCATTTTGTTTTATTTATTAACTAGGATTTGGGTTTTTTCAGAATTGTGAGATATAAACTAAGAATTGTGAGGTATAAATTCAGAATTTTGAGATACTAACTCAGAATTGCGATATATAAAGAAATCATTGATGTATGATAAACCCTACACATTTGTCAAATGATTTTAAGATACTGGAAAAGACAATGCCTAATTTAAGACGAGCAGAATCTGAAACCTTGAGCCACTTTGGTGGAGACACATTTTATCTGCGCTCTTTCATTTAGAGCGAGTGTGTAAGTCCCTACTAGGATCCAATTAACAGTTCAGATGCTAATAAAAGCGTGACCCTCGAGACCTTCACTAAATCCATACCTACGGCCACATGACTAGACTGTATATCATATGCCACAAAACCTAAACACATTTTGAAGAAGATCTAAGATCGTTGACCTGTTCGTCCCTTTCACACTCCACAGTAAGATATAAATATTTCCTGATGACCTTTGCCATTTCTATTTTCACCTCACCTCGTTCTGTAAATCACAGTTTATTGAACAACTTTATTCATCATCGATTGAGTAAAAAGCAGGGCAACAACAAGAGAAGCCAGACGTTTGGAGAGATATTACTGTACTGCAGGAAAAAAAGAATAGGAAATCACGTCATCTTTTCCTCTGGCAAATCAATCCCTTGGACCGGTTCATTTCTCAGTTTAACCTTTGCTTCATCGCCCCACCTTTTGAATGAATGGCAGTAAATCCGATCAGCAGCCTGTCAGCAGCGTTGATTTACACAGCGTCGCTCTTAGAAGGGTTCTTCCAGATGCTGTTGTCCGATATGGTAATGCCACAGAAGCCCTGGGGAGAGACAAGCTCTAAAAATACTATCATATGCTGATAATCGTCACTTCAGTTTCACAGAGAACACTCTGGAGAGCTGATTTAATAGTATTTGCCACCATCGAAATGCAAAGTTAACATAACCTCAAACTTCTATTTAAAGATGCAGTTATGGTTTTCTAATTAAATAAAGCTGCGCACATAAAGACATGAATAACGTTTTCAGATGAGATCATAATGAGCTTATTTAAAGCTAATTTATTTAAAATGGACCAAACATATTGAGATCTTATCTCCTGTTATTGGACACTTTTTCTCATGAAATAAATAGTTATGCAAAATGTATATTTTACACTACAGAGTCTGCGGTCAGAAATAGTTTTTAAATTAAAAAAAAAAGTATCTTCTGCTCACCAAGGCTGCATTTATTTGAAAAAAGATACATTAAACACTATTATATTGTGAAATATTATTAGAACTTCAAAAAGCTGTTTTATATGTGAATATAGTTTAAAATGTAATTTATACCTGTGATCAATTTTCAGCATCATTCCTCCAGTCTTCAGTGTCACATGATCCTTCAGAAATCATTCTTATATGGTGATTTGCTGCTCAAGAAACATTTCTGATTATTATCAATGTTGAAAACAATTGTGTTGCCCAATATTTTTGTGGAAACTGTGATACATTTTATTTTTCAGAATTCTTTGATGAATAGAAAGTTCAAAAGAACAGCATTTATTTTATAATCATGTTGACATTATCAATTTTGATCAATTTAATGCATCCATGCCAAATAAAAGTATTAATTTCTCTTAAAAAAATAGTTTTACTGACTTTTCAGCTGTATATACAGTATATATATTC
The DNA here is from genome assembly GCF_018340385.1 of Cyprinus carpio. Taxonomy (NCBI): domain Eukaryota; kingdom Metazoa; phylum Chordata; class Actinopteri; order Cypriniformes; family Cyprinidae; genus Cyprinus; species Cyprinus carpio. The sequence continues at coordinate 21,228,802 of NC_056620.1, forward strand.
ACAATGGTAGCCATCAAAGTCCAAGACAATTGCTATAACAACCAGTGCAAATATGCTGCATAAAGTGCAGATGTAAAATCATTTTTAATTTACTATTAAAAAAAAAAGCCTGAGACCACTGGTGAAAATTTTCTGCATTTAATCCAAAACCAAACACTGCCATTATTAATCAGCACAACTGACAAAAATCAAAACAAAATCATTTCCAGGTTTAAATGAAACCATTCAAGATTTTCAATGCTGTCTCTGGCAATAACATTTTTGATTGCTATTTTACAAATAAAGATAATGCACAGAAAAACATGCACGTAATGCATGCTTGAAACTTGTTTGCATTTGCCAACAGCCTATGACTGAGATACTGTATCAATCCAGTTATTTATTATGACCCTGCAGCTGCCAGAACATTATATTACCATCAGCAATCTGCCTTACAGGTCAAAAGTCTGTGACATAAAGAACCACCTCACTTAAAGATTTTTTTTGTGAAGAAGAGCTGTGTATATGTGAATATGAGGATGTGAAATATACTGTTATAATATGCAACTATGTGATAGCTATGATAGCAAAATCAATAGTATTACAAACTTTTAAAAGGACGGATCATGTCTAATCAGTCCTAATTGCTTAGTTAGAAGCTAGTCTCAATATTAATAAATTAAATTAGTAATTAAATTCCTCTGGAGTGACCCAGGATCAAGTGCTTAGCTAAGGGGCACAATGCTGACAGACTGGGTCTCAGACCTTTAGCCACTACGCCGCATCAGTCATTTACGTGCACAAATATAGACAGTCACCTCGGCACCCGTCTCATTACATGCTGCATTATTGGCCACCCAGATTCACTGATTTGGTAAAGTTTGAACGGGTGCTTTTAAAACATAATCTGCATTATATCTGAAATGCCTGAGTGATAGATGGGGGTTTAGCAGCTCTGTCGGGAGCTGCTGGTTGTATACGTGTGTGTGTGTGTGGAATTGTGCTAAGACAGGGAGCTTACCTTCCTAATGTGCTAAATCCAGAGTGTAGTACATTGTGTAAAGTATTACCTCAATCCCTCTGAAACACACACACACACACACACACACACACACACACACACACACACACACACACACACACACACACACACACACACACTGTTGTGTTTCCATGTTTTATGGGGACATTGCATTGGCGTAATGGTTTTTATACTATACAAACTGTATTTTCTATCGCCCTCACAGGAAATTTTGTGCAATTTTAAATTTGTAAAAAAACTTCATTCGGTATGATTTATAAGCTTGTTTCCTCATGGGGACCTCAAAAATGTCCCCACAAGGTCAAAATTTACTGGTATTACTATCCTTGTGGGGACATTTGGTCCCCAAAACGTGATAAATACCAAGTACACACACACACATCTTAGGTCAATCATGAAGACAAAGTTTCTAGTGAGGTGTTTATTTACCAAATATAAACCATAAACACTAGATATAAAACATTTATGTGTTACTGCTGTCAGCCAGGAGTTATTTACTTATTTACTTACATTTACACTTACTTATGACAAACTGATTTTATAATATTAAAATTTATAGTAGGTGAAGTGTGAAATTTATGAGGCATAAATTGGAATTGCAACCGCACACAGTAATAACATTTGGAGCAGGATCAGAAGATTGGATCATTTTACTGAATCATGTTCAAAATGAACTAATCAAAGTCATTTCATTATATATATAATTTTTTATCTTTGTTATTTCTTTTTATATTTAAAATTTTTTAACTTTATTAATAATTTTTAGAATAATAAAGTGAAAAAAAATTTTACTGTAAATGCATAAATAAAAGCATAAATAAATAAGGATTGATGTTTAAGGATTGAAATAAAATATTCTAATATTTTTTATGCCACAAAACTTAGCAAATTTAGCAAATCAACTAATTTATTAATTAATTAAATAAAGTAATCACTTTATAAATACTGAAGTATATAACAGCAAATATAACAAATTTAAAGGGGTTAATTAATATTTATTGCAAGTAATTTCCAGTGAAGACAGACGAATAATATCATGGGTTGACGGATCATATTTTATAGAAACCTAAAAGAGTAACAACATCCTTCAAAAGGCAGCAGAGCTTTCCTGATCCATCCTACTTACTTTTTAAAAGATTGTGGCCACTGAAAAACATAATTAAACAGGAATGAGTCATCTACTTTACTTAAAGTCAATCTGAAGTGCAAACACAAAAACCTTGCGTGTGGCACATCCTCTTGGTTAACCAAAAACAAAACACAGCATATCTGCGGTTACAGTTCATTATACTTTAAGCTCAGTCATTTTGGACAGTTATTTGCCCGACCATAAGAGCCTGACTGTGAGATGCTTGCTATTTGATATCGGTGTGGTCGAAGGGTAGATTCCTGGCCTGACATCAGAGAGGTTACGATGTTACCGTGGCCTTTTAACAAGCGCCATGGCAACAAAGTGCCCTCCTGAGAACGAGGCGGATGGTAGGCATGCTGCTATTTCAGACCACATGATCAGAGAGAGTTTCTCATCACCAGAGTGGAAACATCTTGATGAAGTTGCATTGACACCTCCAACTCCAAAACAAGAAATTAGTGCTCAGCTGGTATTGTTTTTCAACTGCAGATGCTGAAATTAGGTCATATATATCAGAGTATCTGCAGGTTAAGACCAAGTAAAGCAATCATTTGAAGGGAACATAAATCTTCCTCAGTAAATGTCTTGTTTTCCAGTGAAAATGTCTAAAAGATTCTTAAATCAAGATATATTTACATGAGACGCAACATGACATACATAGTCTTGTTTTCTGAGAAATGTATTAAAATTAAGTGAGTTTATGATTAAAAGAAGGAAGAAAACCAAATCTGCCAATGGGCTTAGAAAAGTCAACTTAATTTAAAGGGAAAAGGTTTCTGAGAGATATTTGTTCTTGTTTTAAGCATACGCTCACTTAATAAAATTTTCTCAAAAATTTTTATTAAAAAATCTTCATTTAGCGTCTCAAGTAAATGTATCTTGACTTAATGATGTTTAGATATTTGAATATAGAATATTTTTTTTGCGGTGCATGCAACATTTAATGCAATGATGTTATACACACACACACACACACACACACACACAAACACACATACTGTATAGAGAGAGAGAGAGAGAGAGAGAGAGAGAGTAATTCAGTTTAATAGCAAACAAGATGTAAACAGTGAAATTAAACATTTCTAATTTTAGTTTTATTTCAAAATTCACTTCTTGTGCATTAAAACAGCCCTTAACCAGTAGATTCTAACCTATGTTTATTTAGCAAACTATGGCATCACCTTTAATAAGATTTGGCTATATTTTCCAATTCTGAAAAAGACAACTCAGTCATAGGTCTTATGTGCACACGGTATGTGCGTGTAAAAATATACAGAAGAAAGTCTAAAACGGTGAGGTCAGCTTATGCCACCTATATTTTTCTGGTGTCATATTTATAGGATTGTAGAGCATCTGTGTGGCTGAGGATTCCTATAGCATATCAGCTTACTACACAGAGCTCTGGAATATATTTATCATCAGGCTAGATGATGTCAGAATGGTTACATAGTAACTTAGGAGATGGTCATCAGTCATGATTCACGGAAACATTTTTGGTCAGTCAGGGCCGCAGTTTGAACATTATGAAATTAATGTATTGTAGAAATACACATATTTTTATGTTAAGTCATTTTTAGGCTAAAAATGCCTTCTGTCAGGTCATTGGACCGTTAATTGAAATATATAAAATTCACTGTACAAAATTATTTTTTGAAGATTATTGGAGTACATTTTACATGTTAAATATATGCGCTATATTATACATTAATTATATGCTTACTTAATCTGTTGTCTAATGTCACTTTTTTGTCTCATTTCTTCCCACAGAGGTGAAGCCAGAGGGTAAGTGACACCATTAACTTGCACTGACCATTTCCAAATTAGAAGACCTTTAAATATAAAAAGCAAAAAGTACAGAAGATTTCTTTAGTTTAACGTTGTTCTTTCATCTGCAGAAGCTCCAGAAGAGGATGGTAATAAATCTAAATGGTTATGAAAATCCTTTAGCAACTTCCTTGCATTATTTAAACCACATACTAACTATATAAATCACTTAGAATTTATTTAAGAGTTCTAAGTTGGTGTGTATGAAAGGACTGTATGATATAATGTGCAATGATACCTATTATATTTACAGTGAGGTGTGTGTAGGCTAATACAATTGCCCTACCCTATTATGAAAATGAATGTAATAATAAAATGAATGACTGCAAAAAGTGAGAAGAGGAAAGAATGGTTGTCTCTTTCCTTGTGCATGAAGCTCACTGAGAATTCAGTTATTTCAGTGATACTTTAATTAATGTCCTTCATTGTTAAAGAAAACAACCCAATGTATTATTGTTTTATGCTTGAATTAATATGTTTTAAATATTTGCAAGGAATATTTAAAATGGAAACAGAGTGTGTTTCTTGTTGACACCATGAGTTGTTATTTACAGGATCCCTATCTCTGAATATCCGAGTCTGTCTGCATGTGTGCATGCATTTTTGTGTTTATATAACATACCTGTCACATGCTTGCAGGGCGAACCGAGCTGACAGGACTTTTTGTGGAGAAGCCAAAAAGTGTGGTAGCCATCACAGGTATAAAAACGCAAACACATTATTAAAGCTTCAAATAGTTGCCATAATAAAACAACCCCCATTAAAGGATGAGTGCTGCATTAAGATTTTTTTTTTTTTTTTTTGACACAGGTAAAGATGTAACATTTGTGGTTAAGGTGGACTCCACCAACCTCACACGCAAACCCACCATGAAGTGGTTAAAGGGGAAGTGGATGGACCTCGGCAGCAAAGCGGGAAAACACATCCAGTTAAAAGAGTCCTATGACAGGAACACGAAGGTTAGAGGGGACTGTGTTGTATTGAGACTCAATTTAATGTAAAGAATATTCATCATAACAGGATTTCTGAACTCATATCCAGGTTTGATGACTGTATGGTGTATTGAATGAAAGCCTGGTTCCGCCATGGGATGAAAAAAAAAAAAATAAACGTAATTGACTTATGTCACAATTCAGACATTTTTCTTAGAATTGCGAGATTTTAAGTCAGAATCGTGAGATATAGCCTACATTCAGAATTGCAAGATATAAACACAATTATGAGAATAAGAGTCGGACTTGTGAGATATAAACTTGCAATTGCAAGAATAAATCAGAACTGTGAGATGAAATTACCTTTTCTATTATTCTGTGGTGGAAAGAAAGATGCAGAATTGTGGGATGTAAACTTAGAATTAAGAAAAAAAAAAAAAAGGTCAGAATTGCAAGATGTAAACACAGAATTGTAAGTTTACATCCCAGGAAAGATAAGGTAAGATTAGGAAAAGGTCAGAATTCTGAGTTTATATCTTGAAATTCTGACTTTTTCCCTCAGAATTTATAAACCAAGAGTTATAAACCTTTATTTTTTTATCTTGTGTTGGAAACAGGTTTCTGTAAAATGGATCTTGTATAAATTTGTATAAATCAAAGCTGAAATGTTAATGGTATTCATTATATCAACAGAAATCCTCTAAATTCTTTTATATTAGTACTATATTGAATGGCCTTTTATCTACAATATAGAATATAGATTTTATTTACAGAGTTGATCAATTTAAATAAATTTGTGACATGTATTTTATTACACATCATCCTTACACATCACATTTCTTTCACTCGTTCCCTCTCAGATCTACACGTACGAGATGAAGATCGTCAAGGTGGTCCAAGGAGACGCAGGTGGATACAGGTGTGAAGTGTCTGCTAAAGACAAATGTGACAGCTGCACCTTTGAGATCACTGTGGAGGGTTAGTGTGTCTTTCACAACAAAAATAACACTAAAGCACCATCTTAGTAGAATGACTGTTCTATATTTATCTCTCTTCCTTTTCTGTAGCTGCTGAACAAGAGGAGCAAGCAGATATTTTGTCTGCCTTCAAAAGAGCGTGAGTCTGAGTAGACAGAGAGACAGACAGACGTCAGCGAAAATACACTTTTCTCACAAGTATGCAGTCACATATTTAGGATTTAACAGGACTAAGTACAATAATTGAGCAATTGAACCGACCATTAAAAAACACATCGGTTAGTTGTCTGTTAATATAAATACTGGGGTAGGGATATTATCAGAACAATATCGAAATCGGCCGATAATAGCTTTAAATGTAAATATCGGCATCGGCCCGATATGAAAAATTATGCCGATATGTCTTGCCGATAAGAGGAATACATTAACTCACATGTGCTCAGGGTGTGCTAGTGATTAGATCACGTCAGCATTGTGGCTCATTCTTGAAGCAAAGTTTTGCCTGAATGGTGATTGGATTGACTGTTTTTGATTGCTGCATTTAAACTGAGAAAACATGTACTCATTCAGTGTATGATAGAGTAAACACTTCACCTGCAGCAGCACCAGCCTTCCCCAGGTCCTAATGCCCGCTTAGTAAGGAGTTTTAATTCTGTAGGGGGCGCTGTTGGCCTACTTCTAATAAAATGAAAGCAAAATACACAAATAATATTTAGATTGTGTTTCTGATTAAATAAAGCAGTAACTGAGGCCATAAAATTATGAGTATGTTTTGATTTAAAGGTCAGAAGCTATAGCTTACATGAACAAAAAAATAAATAAAAATCACATTACACTTAAATTAAATAATTTTATATATACCTACTGATTTATTCATAAATGTGTAATATGTTATATTTTTAAGCTAATTATGAGCTCTAATATATTTACAAATGCTAAATCATAAAATAAAATGTTAAAGCTACCACTGCTTCTTTCTGAAAAAAAAGAAAAGAAATACAGTCATTAATATATAGTTTATTTAAAGTTATTTTCAAATCTTCAATGTACTGTCATTATAAAATAACTTTATTATTGTTTATTTAATTCTAACAAATAAGTTCCTGTTAAAAACTTACCAAGATAAAATATATATATATATATATATATATATATATATATATATATAAAATAAAAGAACAAAAAGAAAATTTTTTGTGTTGTTGTGTTTTGTGAATTTTGTGTACAAATGTGTGTGCATTTTTGTTTTTGAGATGTTTTTCAAGAGAAAAATGTTGTGGAAAAAATGTGGGGGTGTGTGTATTTTTTCAAGGCACTGTACATATATAAAACTCAAAAAATAGTTTTTAATTTGATTTGAAAAACATTTCACACAATACACATATACACATATGTATTACATATATATGTTTTTGATATGTGATAATGTTATGACGTGTGACGTGTAAATTAAGTGAAAAAAAAATACTTTTTTGAGATAAGTGAATATATATACACACATACATATATTAAGTTTTGTGAATTCAACATGTACTCTTGTACAGAGATGCTGGGGAGGACGAGGGTGAACTGGACTTCAGTGCTCTTCTCAAAGCTGCTAAAAAGTAAGTGTTCTCTCTGTCTATTAAAACCACACTCCATCTCTAATAACCACTTACTCTTATTTATCACATCACTCTCTTTCTCAGGAAAAAGAAGCCTGAGCCTGAGCTGGAGATCGACGTTTGGGAGCTTCTGAAGAGCGCTCATCCCAGCGAGTACGAGAAGATTGCGTTTCAGTACGGCATCACTGACCTGCGTGGCATGTTGAAACGACTCAAGAAGATGAAGGTCGTGGAGCCCAAAGTTAGCGAGGGTACGAGAAAGAAAGATCAGTCAAAACTCAAGTCTCTGATCTTCTGTTTGTGACTGTGTGTTTGTGTGTGGGATGTTTCCACAGCGTTCCTGAGACGACTGGAGTCGGCGTACTCCGTTAACAAGGGAAAGAAGATCGTCCTGTCTGTGGAGGTGACTGACCCTAATGCTGAGGCCAAATGGCTCAAGAATGGCCAAGAGATCAAACCCTCTGCGAAGTGAGAATCTAGAAAACACACACAAATGCATTGCATTTTAAAGACACATTCTTGAGAAAAGCACTTTCACTTGCTTATGTGGAGAAAACTTTAAATGTGTTAAAATTTTCTCATGCACCAAACAAAATGGCAAAAGTAATGACATTTCACTAATAGGTCACCAGAAGCCTGGAGAGCCAAACTTATTTTATGTTTAATATTGTAAGGAAGCATCACATATTTCTGTGATTGAACTGTCTCTTTGTATGGCAGATACATCATGGAGTCTAATGGAAACATTCGAACCCTCACGATTAACAAATGCAGTCTGGCAGATGATGCGGCATATGAGTGTGTGGTCGGGACTGATAAATGCTTCACGGAAGTCTTTGTTAAAGGTGTGTGTGAGTTAATTACCATTTTTTTTTAAATCAAATTCATCTGGAGAGCTGCAGTGCTTTCATTTCATTCCTTAACATAGACCTCTGCAAAATCATAAAAAAAAATCCAGGATATGTTAATTAGCATTTTTTCTCTAAGAATCACTTTGCAAACTAATGTAAAAAGAGAGTGTAAAACAGTAAGCTCCTCTAGCATTCTGAAGACACTATTATAGTCCAGCGTATACAATGCAACAATGCCTTTATCTAGTACAGTGTTAAAAATCACTTTATCAAATTGCATTACAGAACCTCCGGTCACCATCACTAAACTGCTGGATGATTACCAGGTCGTGGTAGGAGAAAGAGTGGAGTTTGAGATTGAAGTGTCTGAGGAGGGAGCACACGTCATTTGGTAAACAAACTACAAACAGGCAATTATTTACATCATCAAGATACATAAACACTATGTGAGGTGTATGACCATATATAATGTATATATGTGACCCTGGAGCAAAAAAAATAATAATTTTTCGAAATTGAGATTTATACATCATCTGAAAGCAGAATAAATAAGCTATCCATTGATGTGTGGTTTGTTAGGATAGAACAATATTTGGCTGCGATACAACTATTTGAAAATCTGAAATCTGAGGAAGGAAATCTAAAAAAATCGAAAAATATTGAGAAAATCGCCTTTAAATTTGTCCAAATGAAGTTCTTAGTAATGCATATTACTAATCAAATTAAGTTTTGATATATTTACAGTAGGAAATTTACACAATATCTTCATGGAACATGATCTTTATTTAATATCCTAATAGTTTAGTTCTATGGCATAAAAGAAAAATCAATAATTTTGACCCATACAATGGATTTTTGGCTATTGTTACAAATATACCCAGTGACTTAAGAATGGTTTTGTGCTCCAGGGTCACAAATGTAATATATGTACATAAAATAGGAATCAGCATAATTGTTTAAAAAGTTGATAATAATCAGAAATATTTCTGAAGACTGGAGTAATGGTGCTGAAAATATTTACATTGAAAAGAGTTATTTTAAATGGTAAGAAAATTTCACAAAATTACAGTTTTTTTTTTTTAAGATTAAATAAATTGGTGAGCATAAGAGACTTCTTTCAAAAACATTAAAAAATCATATTTATCCCAGAATTTTGACCGGCCATGACTGTATGTGTAACTGCAGGATGTTTGAGGATCAGGAGTTGTCTCGAGATCAAAAAATTCAAGTATCGTTTTAAAAAGGACGGGAAACGCCACTGTCTTATTATTCAAGAAGCGACCATAGAGGACAGTGGGATGTACTTTGTTTACACCAACGGAGGCCAATCGAAGGGAGAGCTCATCGTTGAAGGTAAAATCTGATCTCTACTTACAGCCCTCACCAGTTGTTTAATTAGTGGTTGTGGAGACTAAAAGTTCTTCTCTTTGTCAAACTCAACCCCAGAGAAGGAACTGGAGGTGCTGCAGAGCATCGCAGATCTTACGGTCAAATCAGCAGAGCAGGCTATGTTCAAGTGTGAGGTGTCTGATGAGAAAGTCACAGGGAAATGGTTTAAGGATGGCGTGGAGGTTAAGGCCAGTGACCGTATCAAGATTTCCCATGTCGGCAGGTCAGCATTCAATCACGTGTTCACTTTGATAAGATGTATTTGTACGGGTTTGAAACATGTGTGCGTGTGACTCCAGGATTCATCGTTTAACCATCGATGACGTCAAGCCAGGGGATGCTGGAGATTACACGTTTGTCCCAGACGGTTATGCGCTCTCACTTTCTGCTAAACTCAACTTCCTGGGTGAGAAGGAAACTCTATAGTCAGCAAAACTATCTCAGATTTGTTATGACCGTACATAAACAGACTCATTCTTTTTTCTTTCAGAAATCAAGATCGACTATGTTCCCAGACAAGGTAGGACAAAAATCAAACCCTAAGCCAGATTTTTTAATTTCTTATTCTAACATACTAATTTGAAAATATGAATGATTAACCTTTTTTTACCTGCTAATTGGCCAGGGCTGCCTTTCCCAAAAGCATCATAAGCTTAAGTACATCGTAGACCCATTGAAACCAATGGAGCTACGATCAATTTAGGCTTACGATGCTTTTGGGAAAGACAGTCCAGACTAGTTCTGAATACATAGTATTAACATAGAGTTTATGAAAACCACACTTGCTTGTTTCCACTTACTTTGTCTTGCTCCTTTGATCCTCCTAAGATCCATTTGGATGTGGCTGGTAACATGGTTTCTCAGAACACCATCATTGTTGTTGCTGGTAACAAGCTGCGTCTGGATGTGGAGATCACAGGAGAACCCGCTCCCACCGTCTGCTGGATGAAGGGAGACAAGGTACGCATACAAAATAAAGACTATTAATCGGTAGTGATCATAATTATGTCATTTAATGTTATACACACGCTCCAAATTAGGACGCACTGATATAGAATCTCCACCAGTTTACTAAAACTTTTTTTTAAATTATAACTTTTTTGTTGATTTAATTTATGCTGAAATTAATTTTTAAATATTACAGGAAAAACCTAAAACAAAATAAAACTGGAAATGTTGCCTTGGCAACTAACTGAAGTGTATATTTAAGCACTAAAATTATTAACTGGACATAAATAAAAACTAAAACTGAACTAAACTAAAACTAACACTGAAATAAAAAACAAATGAAACGTAAATGAAACTAACTAAGAACAAATAAACAAACAAGGATAAACTAATAGAAAGGACAAAACCACAGCAAAATTTAAAATTATTAAAATTAAAATTATATAGAAATAATCATTCTAAATATTAATAAAACTGTAATAGTATATAAATATTAAAATAACACTCATCGCTACATCCTTCAAATGACATCAGACTTAATATAAAGTGGAAGACTGCTTTTAATTGAATTTATTTATTTTTATATTTTTACACAGGTATGACTGCAGTTAAAATCAAATGCATGCTTATTGCCAGGGTTTTAAATAGAAACTTGAATATACACAAATAAACAAACATAATGCATGCATGCCATGGATAAAGAACTGACCGACTTTTTTATTTTATTTTATTTTATTTTATTTTATTTTATTTTATTTTATTTTATTTTATTTTATTTTATTTTATTTTATTTTATTTTATTTTATTTTATTTTATTTTATTTTATTTTATTTAATAACAATATTTTGTGTATGTTTGATCAAAGAAATGCCGGTTTGTGAGCAGAAGAGACTTACAATCGCTAGCTTTTGAATGGTATTTATGTGTGTTTATGGTGTATTTATGTGAAATTAATAAATACATTTTGCTTTGACTTTTTTAATGTTATTGGTATTGGTCTGACGTATTGTATTGGTCTGATAACCATCTAACAAAATTTTGCATTATGTGTTAAATATGCTTTGTTTGTAATGTATTTTTAAAAATCAAAAAAACTATAGTTTAGTGTTTGCTAAATGAATAAATAAAACGGCTGTACCTGTGTGTCACAGCAAGTGACAGACGCAGAGGGACGTGTGCGCGTGGAAAACAGGAAGGACCTCAGCTGTTTCGTAATTGAAGGAGCAGAGCGAGAAGATGAGGGCAACTACACCATCACTGTCACCAACCCCGCAGGAGAGGACAAGGCCAACCTATTCATCAAAATCGTAGGTGTGTTTCCAGCACTGCCTCTTTATTCCTGCAGATGGCACTGTGATTCTGACCAGAAACTGAACCAAATTTCAATTTCCAAAGACATGCAAACAAAAGTAGTTCTGCAAGCTACAAACACTACAGTGATCTTTAATGATTTAATCATTGTTGGAGTTTGAATGCACCTTTAGGGTCTAAATGCACAATTAGCTTTACATTAATCAATTGGCCAAATGCTTTTATCCAAAGTCACTTACACTGCATTCAAGGCAAAGATCTTATCAGCTCATGCAATCCCTGGAATTGAACACATGCCGTTGTAGATGTTCCTGAAGTCTCTGCTGTGTTGCAGATGTTCCTGATCCTCCCGAGAATGTGAAGTGTACCGGAGTAGGAGAAGACTGTGCCACTATTATCTGGGAGCCTCCGAAGTTTGATGGAGGAGCACCTTTAAAGGGTAATACACACTTGTTAGAGGTATAACACTCACACACCTGTAAATACTAGGGATGCACCAATGTATCTGCCAATAATCGGTATCGGCCGATAAAAGCTATTATCTGCATTATCGGCAGATAATATCGGCAGATTATCGACAGATATTTAAAAACAGTGGATAATCAGGGCTGCAATTTATGACAATTATGAAGGCTATAAAACCCTATAAAATTTATAGAAGGCTATATTTACCCTATAAAACATGCGTAATTCAAACCAGGGTTGCCAGGTCTAAAGTTTTCCCTTCATAAATCATTATTTGTAATGCGCCTCCAATCCAATATTCACAAAGAGCTTTATTACTTCTACTAAGAAACACAGTCTAGCTTTCAAATTCTGTACATCTTAACATAAAATTGTATGTTCTTAATGTGACGCTCTTAGATCGCTGTAGCACTTCAGTTCAAGCGCGAGTCTCTTCCACTTTAATACAAGTTATAGCACAAAATAAACATGAATGAACATCAGAAGGTATGTTGAGAAATACTTACCAAAATGTATCATGTCTCATATAATCACTCAATAAAAACACCAGAGGGAGCTTATTTAATTTTACATATGTATGTTTGAATAAATCTGTCATGTACAGTTTTTTAAGAAGTATTTTTATGAAAACTACCTTACGTGCAACTGAGTAGTATACAAACGTTGTTGAGTGTGATTTTTATATCTGTAATAAATAGCATTGAATATAATAGTGTTGTTGTTCATTTTAACCTCTTATGTACCAAATGAGAGGGTTCCCTGTACAGTTTGCAGCATTAGTTGTGTGACATTACTTTTCCTTAAGAAAACCAAACTATTGGCATCGGCAGATATCATTCTGAATAATCGGCTATCGTATTGGCTGAAAAATGTCGTAATGGTGCATCTCTAGTAAATACCTAGTACAGATAACTCAGCCATGCCCACTTAGGTACTAGCACAGTATTTGACACAATTAGAAGAAGTAACTGCATCATAGCAGGAATCTGTTTTGCTTCTGTTTCTTAGGCTATCTAATGGAGAGGAAGAAGAAAGGATCATCTAGATGGACGAAACTTAACTTTGACGTCTATGAGAACACAACATACGAGGCCAAGCGCATGATTGAAGGCATTCTGTATGAGATGAGAGTTTTCGCAGTCAATGGCATCGGAATCTCGGCTCCCAGTCTCAACTCTAAACCATTCATGCCAATCGGTGAGAAGGCTGTGCTATTGCTTTGTTATGAATTTTTTGGAACGTCTCTCACTTTAACTCCTTTGATTTTTCTCTCTCGCAGCACCCACCAGCGAGCCCACAAAGCTGATCGTTGATGATGTAACGGACACTACGTGCTCACTGAAGTGGCTGGCTCCTGAGAAGATCGGAGCTGGAGGGCTGGATGGATACATCATTGAATTCTGCAAGGAAGGAGGTGAGTCATCTGCTGGAATCATCTGTGCCTAAACCGAACACCTAGATAGTGAAAGCAAACCTACTTCACCATTGTGCACTTGGGCAAGGATCCTCCAAGAGTATATGTGGATAAGGTATATGTGAATAAATAATGCAAGATAAATAAAAGGGCTGGGTGATATAGCTTATGAACAATAACTTATTTAATGTCCAAGGCAACATTTTCCCTTTTAATTTAAAGAACTAAAATAATTGAATCTAAAGCAAAAATGAATAAAAACTACACAGACATATAAAAAATAATAAAAATAAAAATAATAAAAGTGACAAAAACACACACACAAAAAAAAATTACTAAAACTTTATCTCAGAATTAAAAAACTATCATAGAATGTCAATGTTACTTAAATTGCACTGTTTTGATTATGCATCACATATGTATTAATATTTATGTTTTTGCTCTATGATTTAAATTTAAATTGGAGTAATTATTTGAACTTTCTAGTAGTTGTTTGCAAGTAAATCCAAAATGTTAAATGTACTATTAGTAAAATAATAAAAATCTAGTCAATGTTTTATTTAAATGAACACTTAATTTAGTATTTTTATTTATATGCAACAATATCTAGTTACAAATAGCAATAATTATGTTTGTGTGTGTGTGTGTGTGTGTGTGTGTGTATAAACATATATATAAACAGACAAGCAACTAAAACACTAAAATCTGATTTTTGAATCAGCTCATGTAAATAAAAATATAACTTACTGTACCAACTTTTCCAACTGAATTTCAAATGGAAGTCTTTAACACTCGAGTTAATCTCATAACAATCGCAAGCTAAATCACTGCAAACATATGGAGAATATTCAATATATCATCCAGCTCAATCACATGACCTAGTCCTTTTTTTAAAATATAAATTAATACAATTATTTATTTGAAAAAAAAATCAATATTTAATCTTTGTTTTAAAATATATATTTTTTAATATTCATTTGTCATGTTTAATTCATTATTATTGTATTTAATCATTATAAATATGTAAATATAAATATATGTTTTAATGTTTTAATTATTATCAATAATCTTTTTATATTTCTTTCTCTGTCTCTGCGTGTCAGAAACGGAGTGGCATCCTGCTAACACGGATCTGGTTGATCGGCAGAGTTATGTGGTGAGGAACCTTCCCACTGGAGAGAAGATGGATTTCCGTGTGGTTGCAGTGAATGTGGCGGGCCGCAGCCCTCCTGCACTGCTCGAGCAACCCGTCACCGTCAGAGAGATTATGGGTGAGGAGACAACAAGATTCAGAAAAAAAAAAAAAAAAACTGTTTCTTCACAGTGATGTTCTGCTCTCGTTTCAGAGCATCCTAAGATCCGTCTGCCTCGTGAACTCAGAACCAAGTACATCAAGAGAGTCGGAGAGAAAATCAACCTTGTCATCCCCTTCCAGGTGTGTGCATGTTAAATACATCTATGATAAAGCACATCGCTTCACAAATAAACAAATGCGTGTGTTTTTTCAGGGCAAGCCTCGGCCTGTTGCCACGTGGCTGAAGGACGGCCAGCCGGTGGATGAAAAGAAAGTGGGGGTGGGTGAATAGAAAGTTGAGGCTTCATGATTTTAATCGTTTATTCTGTGATTTTGATCTGTTGTGATTAGAGAGTTATCTTAAAAATTGAAAACATGGAGGACTCGGCTAACATAGACATCCGGATTGTAGGTAAGATAAAATGGTTTTAAAGATGTGTAGATACTTTTTCACTCATCTTGCATTTTTTTTTCATTAAAAAATAGTGTTCGACCAATAAGAATTTTTAATTGGCTGATGCTGATTTTGGTATATAGAAATCATAGTGGCTGAAATGATAGCTTTATTTTTTTTATACAATTTCAAAGTACAATATTAATATGCTATATTGATGTAAAAATATTAAATTACCCCCCAAATTTTAATTTTAATTTAATTTCAATAACACATTTGCAAGTTTATGGTTGGCTGCTGTAGGAATATGATTACATGACATGCAGGTAAACTAAATTTTTAACCTTTTTCCTGTTTTTATTTTACAATCATTTAAAATGAATTCATTATTTTACATTTTTAATTATTATTAATTTATTATGTTTATTTAATTATGTAAATATAAATCATTTTAAATAACTTTCATTTTACATTTTGGATTTATAATTCATTTATTAAGTTTATTTCATTACTTATGTAAATATAAAAATAATTGTCAAATTATTTATTTGAATTTTACATTTTTAGTTTTTATTTGTGGGAATATAAATGATTTAATTTTGCATTTTTAAGAGTTAATTAAATCTTTAAAATATTTATTAAATCTTTATGATTCCTAATTAGCTTTCATCAACTCCCAAACCTCACGAATCCCAGTTTTGGGAAACTTAAACTGACAGCCCTGAAATCTCCCTCTGTCTTATCGCTCTCATGCTGACCCCTGATTCACTCCAGAGACATTCATCAAGTTCATCTGACACTCTGACTCTCTTCCCAGATAAACCTGGCCCTCCGACACAAGTGCATGTGACAGACGTCTGGGGTTTCAACGCAGCGTTGGAGTGGAAACGACCCAAAGATGACGGCAACTGTGAGATCACTGGCTACACGATCCAGAAAGCAGACAAGAAAACCCAGGTGAGAGATCTGATCCATTTATCCACCAAAACACCCATTAAACGGATTGTTCACCTAGAACAGTCTGTCATCGTTTACTCACCATCCTATCTTTCTCTGACTTCAGCGTGACTTCAAACTAGTAATAGAGTCATATATGGCCTACTGTTTTGGTGATTTATCATCATTTTTGACCTCAACAGCATCCATCTATTTACGGTAGGGTGTTTGGAACACCATGAGGGTGAATAAATGATGACAGAACATTTATTTTTGTGTGAATGACTCCCTTTCTCCATCACTTCCTCATGTGTAACGCTGTCACCCGTAGGAGTGGTTCACGGTGTATGAGCACAATCGCCGCACTAACTGCACCGTCTCTGACCTGGTCATCGGAAACGAATACATGTTCCGCGTCTACAGCGAGAACCTCTGCGGTCTCAGTGAAGATCCCTGCATGAGCAAGAACACCGCCATCGTTGCCAAGACCGGTCAGTGTGCTGAGTGATGCACATGTCTGAAAAATGCCACAAGCTTAGCTGTTCGACTGCACTGCAAAAAGAAAAAATATTGAGAGCAGATAAACAATGGTTACTGTTGTTAACTATTTAGAGCTGCACGAATCAATGGAAAATTCAATGGACACAATTTTTAAAAATGCCTAATAAAAATTATATATATATATAGGAATTTATTTTCAAAAGCAGACAACAAAAATCTTTTTTTATATATAAAACATTATTTCATTACTAAATAAAAATATAAAATGAATAAATAAACTCAAAATAATTTCACTGTAAAATACAAAAAAATTGTACAAATCAAGAATTTACAACTTTGTTGCTTATATTGGAATATGGCTATATATAATTACAACGCTAATACTATATAAATTACTATAAAATTGCTAAAAGAAATTCAGGAATTACTAAAAAATCACAAAATTACAAAGCAAAAACTACTAAATAAAAACTAAATTAGAAATATTACTTGAATTGCTTTATTTGTTTGTTTAATTAATGAGTGTTTAATTTAATATATATTTATTTTTTTTTGTTTTACAACTGTAAAATTAAAATTCTAATATGTATTGATTAAATTTTCATAAAATACGATCACTTAATGGTCTTCATTTCTTAATTTACAAACACTGAACTTTTAAATTAAGCACTTCAGTATGGAACATGCAGACAATGTATTTATTCACTTAATTCCCAGCCGTTGAAATTTAATTTAATCGTGCGGCCCTATAATTATAATAATAATAATATGGTACACTGAAAAAAATGATACCAAATTAATTTTAGCTACATTTAATATATATTTTGAAAGTTAGTCAACTAAATTTGTTTATTTAAATGAAGCTAAAATAAATTAATTGCAACCACTTAAAAAAACACAAACATGTTACATTGTCAGGATTATGTTTGCTAGATATAGTGTTAGCACACCGCAAACAAATGTTTGTAGATTTTGATGTCAGTTTCTCAATGTCATGCTCTCAGGTTTGGAACATAAACAAGCTTCCTACAAGGAGAAGGACATGAACTGTGCTCCGAAGTTCACCGCACCCCTCGTAGATCGATCTGTGACCATCGGCTACAGCATGGCCATCAGCTGCGCGGTCAGAGGCTTGCCAAAGGTACAAGACACTGATCCTACTGTCAAACATACTTACTGAACATGAGGACCCCCGACAAAGTCTTTGGTTTTTTAGTTTCAAGCCAAACCCTACAGGTGAACAGTGTAAAAACATTACCTTACAGATATCACCATATTTCCACAGATTATTAATCACAGTATAGAAATTTTATATATTTAATTATGTATAGATATACAAGGAATTATCTAGTTAAATATGCAATAATTTGCATTAATCTTGTAAACGTAAATCTGAACACCAGATAAAGACAGATTCAAAAGTCGAAGGTTTTTAAAGAAGGGATTTTGGATTTTTTAATTATCAGAAAATTCTGTCAATAGAGACAGAAAAAAAAAATATATATATATATATATACATTTACGACATGTTTTTAGGAATAAAATGTTATATAAGATCAGATATATGAACAAACCCCGCTGTAAAAACCATCAGAATATAGATAGGAATAAAAAAGTTTAGTAGATGTACTGTAAGTGCTACTGAAGTGGAGGTCATATTTTGACCTTTGAACATACATTTTTCTACAGATGCAACACAAGTGTGTTATACCCCAAAATCTTAAAACTGACTAGTGACTGACCAATATTTTTGCCAGAAATGTCTTGCCTTAACATAAGTGACAATGGACCACAAAACCAGTCTTAAGTGTACATTTTTCCAAATAGGACAATATTTGGCCAAGATATAATTATTTGAAAATTTGGAATCTGAGGGTGCAAAAAACTCAAAATATTGAGAAAATCACCTTTAAAGTTGTCCAAATGAAGTTCTCGGCAATGCATATTACCAATAAAAAATGTAGTTTTTATATATTTATGGTAGGATATTTACAAAATATTTTCATGCAACATGATCTTAACTTAATATCCTAATGATTTTTGGCGATAATTTTGACCCATACAATGTATTTTGCCAGATAAAGCCAGATTCAAAAGTCGAAGGTTTATAAAGAAGGGATTTTGGATTTTTTAATTATCAGAAAATTCTGTCAATAGAGACAGAAAAAATAAATATATATATATATATATACATTTACGACATGTTTTTTAAGAATAAATGTATATAAGATCGATTATGAACAAACCCGCTGTAAAAACCATCAGAATATCGCATAGGAATAAAAAAGTTTAGTGATGTACTTGTAAGTTCTACTGAAGTGAGGTCCTATTTGACCTTTGAACATACATTTTCTCCAGATGCAACCCAAGTGTGGTTTATCCCCAACTCTTAAACTGACTATGACTGAACATATTTTTGCCAGAAATGTCTTGCCCATTAACATATGTGACCCTGACCACAAGAACCAGGCTAAGGGAACATTTTTCCAAATCGGACAATATTTGCCAAGATACAATTATTTGAAAATTTTGGAATCTGAGGGGTGCAAAAACTACTCAAATATTGAGAAAATCCCTTTAAAGTTGTCCAATGAAGTTCTCGGCAATGCATATTGCCCAATAAAAAAATTAGTTTTTTATATATTTATGGTAGGATATTTACAAATCGTTTCATGCAACAGATCGTTAACTTAATATCCTAATGATTTTTTGGCGATAATTTTGACCCTACACTGTATTTTTGGCTATTAACTACAGTACATACAATTTATGCATTTATCGATCTGTTATCCAAGAGACTTATAGTGCACATTCAGGCTAACAATATGTACTTATTTTTTTTTCCTACACGGTTCCTGGGAATCGAACCCACCAACCTTTTGCTCTGCTACTGCAATGCTCTACCACTGAGCCTGCTAAGACTGTTTTTGTGTTCCAGGGTCACATATACTCCCCATCATTCACTGTGGAAAAATCTGTATATATCAGTTTTATGCTGTAATGACCCGAATACATACGAATTTATAATAAACAGTAATATTTCACTTCTGAGCAGAACAATTGCCCTCTGTGTTTCTGTGACAGCCGAAGATCATCTGGAGGAAGAACCAAAGAAGACTGATAACTAGGGGACGATACAAAGTTCCTGATGCAGAATACCCAGGGAGTTGGGACTCTCAACATCCGCAAAACCCAGCACCTTTTCGACAGCGGGCAAGTACTCTTGCAAGGCTTTGAATGATCTCGGAGAGAAGATGTGGTGGGCGTTGGAAAACGAAACTACAAAGGGTAATTTACAAGTACACACTGAAAAGAAACGGATGTAGAACCCATTTGCAAGACTAGAAATTTGCTAACACATTCACGAACTAATTAATCGAAACAGCAAGTACTGCACTGAATTAAGTAGGTGAAATTTTGAAATAGAAAAAACTTCAATAGTATTTTCTCGTAATCAAACATAGTCTTTATTTCCAAATCCTCTGTTACAGTGTAGTTGGAACACATATGGCGGCAAAATTAACAATTAGTGCTATAATTAATAAAAATCTCCAAAACAGACTATGGGTAGGGTTAGTCGATCAGGAAATATAGGTAACCAAGAATTGATTGTTTAAACCGCCCAGGAACTTCAGTGATCCCTAGAGGGCGCATGTATACAAGCGGTTTCTTTAATTAAACTGCTGCTGTGTCATATGCTTGGGTGTCCCAAAGTTGAACAGGAGGCTTAGGTGCACCAGGGGGGGGCTAGAGTCTCGGCTGGTTTACTTGTCACAGTCCAAAGAATGTGATCACACAAAGTTTTTGCTTCTAATCACTCCATCGCCGGAGAGGATTAATCCATTTAAGTTGGTTAATGTATATGTGGACATACTGACAACACACAGGCAAAACCATATGCTTTATGGGTTGTTTCCCAACTGGGCACATGTTACAGGACGAATAATTTAAGCAGGACTTCATGCTTAATTTCACATTTGTCTTTGTATTAATGCCACTGGATCATAGCACATTATCACATTATCTGTGCACAGAACACATCCAGTAGATTTTATGCATTTTCTGCTCATTCGATCCACTAATTTACAGTTAGATATCCAAATCCAGCTAACTTGGTCATATTTTCTGCACTATCATAGATCCGTTAATCTGTTTATAATAGTAGTTTACCCAGAAGGCCATAGCAGCTTTGATGATATAAAAGACATTAGCTGACCTGTTTTGATGGTCAAGACAACATGCATTCAAATGTAATCTTGTCTCCTTGCATTGATTGAGATGCCTGTTTTAGGGCTTTTTACATTTTCATTTATGATATTTAAGGACATTTATCAATAAAAATATTTAAACATGTATTATATTAGCCTGTTTTGGGCATTCTTACATTATTTTCCTGACATTTAAGGTAATTTATTCCTCAAAACATGTGTCATATTTAACCTATTTAGGGCATTTTTACATTGCTTTCATGATGATTTTAAGGACATTTATCCTAAAAATATTTAAATATGTATAATATTTAACCTATTTTAGGGCATTCTTACATTATTTTCATGCCATTTAAGAACATTTATCCCTAAAATGTTTTACATGTCTTTCATGACATTTAAGTATATTTATTCCTATTTTTTTTCCTATTTTTTTTGTTATGTGATATGTTTTGCTTATGTTGTGGCTTTTTTTATGTTATTTAAAGATATTTATCCCTAAAAATATTTAAAAGTGTATTATATTTAGCCTATTTTGGGGTTTGTACATTATTTTCATGGTATTTAAGAACATTTATACCAAAAAAAAAAACAAAAAAAAAAAACATATTAAGTATGTATTATATTTAGCCTATTTTAGGGCATTTTACATGACATTTAAGGATTTTTAAATCCCTTTTTTTTTTTTTTAACAAATGTAATTAATATTGCTAATTGGTGCATGGTTTTACATTCATTGGGACATTTTAATATATTTGATATGCCTAAAAAATATTTAAATATGTTAATATATTTTACCTATTTGTGGTTCTTTTTTTCCATTATTTCCATGGCATTGTAAGGAGATTTCTCCATAAAAATATATTACAAGATGGTATTCTATTTCGCCTATTTTTGGGGTATTTTTACATACCTTATCAGTGCATTTTGGAATTTTATCCCTCAATTCTCCTTAACGGTATATGCAAAAAAAAAAATCTTTTCTTAATTACTTTATACTCTTAAAAAATCGCATAATTGAGTACAACAGATACAACTGTGATGTATATCAGTTCTGTATCTTGATTATTGTTTTTATGAGTAATACCAAAACAACAGCAGTCATCTCGGCATCTCTTCTCACAAACACATTCCTCTCTCGTTCCTGATTGCAGCTTGCACCGTGATAGAGAAGACAGCGACTAGACAGATGACAGCAGCGTTAAACAGCAGATGATGGAAACGGATTGAGAAATTGACATTCTTGACTCGAGTATGATCCATCCATAAACTTATGTTTTAAAAGTGCTGTGTGTGTTGGTCTGCCCAGGTCTTCTCCGTTGTTGAATGAAATAAGTTGAACGCTCATGGCTTCACAGCTAGGTCCGGGTAACTGCAACTGTCTGGGGTCTTACCTGGCTTTTGTACGTGTTAGCTTTTGAAGGGCTTTGAATATAAACGCTCGGGTTGTACTGCATTAAGGCCCCAGTGAGAAGTATTTTTTATCAAAACTATAGCAACCGGTGACGTTGTGCTAGGGACAACATATGGCATGTTCAAACAAACACTACGATAGGGCTTTTCTTAATCGTGGGACCGGGTGAAAGACACATGATCCTTCCCAGATTTTATCAACATGTAGAGTCGACACTCATTTCCTTCTTCATAAATGATTTAAAGGTTCTAAACAGTTGAATTGCTGTAATTTAATTATTGTGAACTGCGGGATTTACACTATACCGCTTAATGCAGTGGTCGTGCAAACTTGCTAATGCTGTCATTCTTTTCATTTTAGCGGAGACATATTCTTGCAGCCCAAACTGCATTGTATGTGTTAATCGCTGTATCTGGCATTTTGGTTGTGTTTGTGTTGAGTCAGAAGAAAGTAAACGTGACTTTTATGACAAACTGTGCACCATCCTACGGATTTCCACACAACACAGTCGAGGCAGGTGCAAGAGATAAAGACACACATGAAAGCACTTAAGAGGAATATTTCACCATTTACTGCGCTCAGTCGATTCCACTTAGTCTTCAAACACGATGTGTCCATAAGAAGCCCATAAACTTCATATTTCTCAGCACAATATCATAGATGCATTAATCGTTTCATAATTATACAGGTGCTTTACAGTCGGCGTGGTCGCTCCAAATGCTGATTGATGTGTTCAGATGCTTAGGGTGAATTGGCAATTCAGTTTTAAAAATTGGGCCAAGACGTAATTTTATTAAAAATGTGATGATGTGGAAAATGAGGATTTTGTTCACCTATTCTTGATTGGGATATGGTTTTTAAAATTTTTGGAATCTCACAAAGACCCACGGTCCTATTTATTGATAGATAGATAGATTAGATTCGATAGCATAGTAGATAGTAGAAAGATCGCTAGATAGCTCGATAGATAGATAGATCGATTAATAGAGTAGATAAGAGATATATATTGTGTGTATTAAACATATATGTACAATATGTGTTTTGGACACATGTTGTGGTTAAAATTTGTTTAAAGTTCTATGTATAATGATAATTAGAATATTAATATCCAAATATTGCCAGCAAAACAAATAAATAAAAATAATACACTAATAATAACATAATAAAAACAAAGCTTTTCCAGTTTGACTTGGCCATTTTACTGGTATTAATTTGCATAAATCATTGCATGAGTTGTGCTCAGCCACCTCAGTGCTGCTGAGGCAATGCTGTAAGACCAGCACCATATTTCTGCAGGTTTCCATGGCAACTGATCCACTATATAATCAGCCGAGATGCAGAGGGGAGACGAGCGGAGGAGAGGAGAAGAGAGGGTGAGCTCTGGAAAGCAAAGGGGAGGGGAAAGCCAATGAGGGGACGGAGCGGGAGAGTCAGACAGCAGGGAAAAGGAGGGGGGAAGAAAAACACACTGGCCAGTCTTCAGAGGACAAATAAAGTACATGCCTGTTAGAAAGAGAGACGACGGAGGCGGGCTACTTTCCATCCTGTGGTTGTCATCGGAAACAGAGGCCTCGCTACTGATGCAGAAGCTTCATGCTCACAGATGCTCGCAATCTGATTAACAAAACAATGCCGATACAACTATCCCAATATATATCAAATATAACAAGCCAACATAAAGACAGTGACCTGAACCTTCAGATGCCTTAGAAACAGTACGCCAGTCCCACTACAGATGGTAAAGAGGGACACCAGCCGCAACGTGTCTGTCTGTAGTGTCAGTGGGACACGAGAAAGTGGAAAAATACAGTAAGGCATACAGTCAGTCAGTCAGCGAGCGGTATCGATGCAAATGACTTCCAAGAGCCAAAGCGCTATATGCTGATGCTCCATCGCTTGATTAGCAGCTCCCCCTCACTCACTCCTCTCTGAAGGACAGAGGGTTTCCCACATTTCACAGTTGCTATGGAAACGCCTGCAACCCAAACAGCCCGCGAACCCCCCACCCTAGTACCTCGCCCCATCCGGGTAAGTAGCAGTGTGGCGTTTAGGTGAGGCCGCAACCAAACCAAGATTTCCCCACCATACAGTTTTCAGGAATATTCAGTGGCTATCACGCTGATCTTTAGTGATTCCTGAAAAGCCTCTTCTGACTCACCTCAGCTGCATTTGTTTGATTAGACACACAGTAAAAGCTGTAATATTATTGCAATTTAAAATAACTCTTTTCTATGTGAATATATGTTAAAATGTAATTTATTCCTGTGACCAAATCTGTATTTTCAGCATCATTACTCCAGTCTTCAGTGTCACATGATCCTTCAGAAACTATTGTAATATGATGATTTGCTGCTCAAGAAACATTCCTGATTATCATCCCAGTGTTTTGAAAACAGTCGTGCTGCCCAATATTTTTTGTGGAAAGCGGTTTTGAAACACTTAAAAGTTTGGGGGTAGGTAAGATTTAATAAAATAAATAACAATAAAATAGTTAACAATAAGGACGCATTAAATTGATCAAACATGACAGTAAAGACATTTATATTGTTACAAAAGATTCCATTTCAAAAAAAAAATCTTATATTGATCAAATAATCCTGAAAAATAAAATGTATCAGTTTCCACAAAAATATTGTGCAGCACAACTCTTTTCAGCACTGATAATAATCAGAAATGTTTCTTGAGCAGCAAATCAGGGCATATTAGAATGATTTTGAAGGATCATGTGACACTGAAGACTGGAGTAATGATGCTGAAAATTTATCACAGGAATAAAATATGTGACAATATATTTCACAAAGCAAACAGTTATTTCAAATTGTAAAAATATTTCACAATTTTTCTTGTATTTTTGATTAAATAACTGAGAGCCTTGGTGAGTGTAAGAGACTTTTTTATTAAATAAATCGTAACTATCCCAAACTTTTGACCTGTAATATACTGTATGTCATATATTCCATACATTACAGGTCATACTTGTTTTCTGATTTTGTATATAGATTTATTTACTTCTTTTAGTAGCTTTGCAATAAGTGGGATGATGTACAATCATCCGGTCATTATCACAAACAAGAGCCTGTCAGGTGTGTTATGCTGTAATGAGCGACTGACTGTACATTATGTTAGTGAGTGAAAATCAAAACAGCTTGATGTGGTTCCCAACTGCTGGGTTGCAAGGTCATGAGAACATTAGTTGTTTGCAAATAATAAAATGCTCACTATAAACATGCACAGTTAGGATAGCAAAGTATTTTCTTATTCAGGCAGGTTTTTTTTATATTAAAAAAAAAATCAATGTTGATTTTTAAGGGCTTATTTTTACTTGTATGATAAATAATTGAGCTCAGTGTCCGACATATAATCTAGCTATTAAACATTTTGAGTACCACTAATTTAATCCTTCTGCAGACAGATAGATTGAATATCAACAGTGCTGTAATCAATTTTACCATTTTCCAAACTTCCAAAAGACCATTGCTAAATTAGACCACACCCCCTCTCCGAAACCCCGCCTTCTACAGACACGTGTCACATGCAGACAGTGTTACTGATTGGCTATGAAAATACTGCACAGGCCACAGAATCTTTTACACTTCAAAAATATCTTATTTACAACACCTTCATAAAAAAGGCGAACATAAGACACGTAGTCAGAGTTCTAAAGCCAAAAATGTCCATGTTTTTATTGATAAAGAGCATCTGTGTAGCGAATAGCATAGTGCAGAGCTCACACGCACAATTAAGCATTTGCCAAAACCTTTGACCTGGAACTGCTGACCAATCAACTAGCTCTCCACAACCAAACCACACAGCATCAACTGAGAAAAGAAAGCAAATGAACTCAAAATACTCAGTACAAATAAATAGGTAAACAGATGAAGAACAGATCTAATTGGAACAGAGCTGATATCAGCGGTACTGTATTTATTTATTTTTTTCTTAATGCAAAAAGATGAACTTTATTTTTATTTTTTTTATTTTTTTTGAGGAGTGTGTTGTCCTAAAGATAGAGATACAGAGAAACATACGAGTGAATCTCAAAAAAATGGCTAAAAACTGGTGAAATTACACCACAAAATTTTATTATTCAGCCTATTTTGAGCTTCTTTTTTTTTAGCAATGTGACATTTCATCAGAAAAAAAAAACTGCAACAAAAGAAAATCATTCTCAAAATTGCAAAAAAAAAAAGTGTAATATAATGTTACTGTTTGATGTACACACTGTTTTATGCAAATTTACATATTAAAAATTATATTACTTTCCTGTATTATACACAGTAATGAGAATCTACAATACAATTTGAAAATTACAAATAAAATATCCATACTGCACTAGTGGTAAAATTACCTTGATTATCATAAAATGAAATGTCAAAAAAAAAATTAAAAAAAAAAAAAAAAAATCTTAATTGTCCAAATACAAGGATTCTTTTTCTATATGCAAAATACAGTTCTGTTCATTAGATGCTGTGGTGAAATATGGCCCTTCTTCATGAGATTCACACATGAATAGAGGGAAAGAGAAATGCAGACAGTTTCCAAAAAGCTTTGTTCTGTTTCAAATCCTGAAGAACACATGTTCTGCTAATGGCAAGTCAAAAAATAGAGAATATTTACATCTTTAGATTATATACATGGCAATAGATGAACACATGGTCAGTGTGTGAGAAGGTGATCGAGAGAGAGCACCACATTAAGAGTCTACAGTGATGACACCGCTTCATTTAATACTCCTAATACAATCTTTCTGTGCTGATTCAGAAACAGCTTCAACACGGGTCTCAGCCCCAGTGTCTTTATCTCACAGCCAGTGAAATCAGCTTAGAGCAGCTTCCGAAAATGGGGAAAGGTTTAGCTGAATTGTCTCTCAGTAGCCATAAGGGTAATGTGATTTTGCTGGCCACAGAGAGGATGCATAGATGAGAACAACCTGCTACGGGATGACACACATCTGAACGTTGATGTACTGATTCACTGCCTCATGATCTTGGGCAGGTAAGCATTTGGACATTTAACGTTTCACAAGTTTGCTTGTATAATAAAAAAAGAGGTATGGAAAGGCTCAAATGCAAGTCTGACTCAAGCAAAGACTCCATTTGTGGCTTTTAGTGGATGTTTGCTATATGCTGGTGTACTTATAAAAAAAAATCTCCAAAATGATCAGGTACATATGCATTTAAAAACTTCAGACATTCTCTTTCAGGAAAATGAACCGATGCACTCAGTTTCATGTGCAATAAAATACTCTAGAATCAGAATCTTACTCATGTAGCAAACTGAGACTTGTTTGTAGAAACCGGTTGTTCATGAAGCGTTAGGACTGCATTTAAAATTATACGGATGTGTTTTGACAAAATCATTCAATTTGCTAACGTTAAATAGCCTAAATGTTCAAATATTCGATCCGAGGTCAATGCAAATGTACACCTCAAGATATGCGGCAGTTTCAGTCTTTTCTGGTGTCGAGGACACAAAGCTGAGGAGGAGCGAGGGGAATGATTTTGTTTTATTAACTTTAATTTTACTTTTTTTTTTTTTGACGTAATTCTGATCTACCTATGTTCTGCATCAGCAGATGAGGGTCAGGTGCTACAATAAGCTTTTAAGAGCATTTCCTGGCAATGATGTTGTTGCTAAGCAACTCCACTGGATATTCAAACACAATCAGCTTTCATACTGTAGGGAGAAATATGGAAAGCAATGAAAGCAGCAGAAAAAAATATAGTTCGCCCTATAATTCCATTATGAAGACTAGCAGGGAGACATCTGAAGGACTGGTGGGATATAATGGAAAACTATGTATAGCACTTGTGTCCTTAATCAAACGTGATCAAATGAAAGCAGAAAACAATTGCCCGGTTTGATTTAAGAATTTTCCCAGCATTTGAAAAGGGATGAATCAATTTTAACACCAACAATCTGATAAAAGATAATGAATTGGAAATTAAAAACCGAGTAAAGTTTAATGCAGCAGTTACAATAATACACGTATGTGTACTCTACTCCAATTAATGGCACATTGCACATTGTTATTATACAACTTCAAAGCCATTCAAGGATGAATAGAACGCTTTATGTAGTCAGCAGTTGTCGCATGGCTCCCACGAAGGACCTGTCAGTCCACGAATCTCTTCTAAAGAAATACTACTACTCTAGAAAGTGAGGCAGAACAAGTGTTTTCTTTGTCCTCAAATGGGTTGCCTAACGTTAAATTTTGAAAGCGTGCTCAAGAGCGGTAGTAATTCCCATTCCTCTGAACCCTGATTCCCAAACCCAGCATTTTGGTCTATACACAGTAACTTTTGAAAATCTTTACTTAATTTACATGTCATATGCAAATCTTTCATCGATAAACTCTGGCATTTTTCACACATGTCGTTGTTCATTCTCTCTCTTTTAAAAATCCTAAAATTTTTTAAATAGTCGGCGAATCGAACCCTGTGCTCGCGTAAGCCCAGTATATTCAAACAGCTTTAATTACAGCTTATTTTAAAGAGTCAACATGAACTCAAAATGGACGCATGTTATCGTTAACAAAGCACATTTCTGACTTGTGAACACGAAAGTCCTCTAGGCACGTTAGATGCCAAAGTAAAAAAAAAAAATCTTCAGAATCTTGTATGCATAAATTAACCTCCATCCACCTCATGAAATGACTTTCCCCGGTTCGGACCTAGCGGTCAGTCCAAAATCGCTCACTCGACTCCCGTTCCGGTATGCCTGCATTCTTTTCAAGATCCCATACATATTCCTGAAGAATAGGAGTCAGTCCCTCGAGCCACCCTGCGTCCTAGTGAAATATCCTTTTTCATACTACAGTAGTTAAATGTTAGCGTTTCCACTGTTGACTTTGAAGTCCAGAGGACGTTCTGCACGACGATCAAATGCCAGTAAAAGAAGTAGGCCCTTACACAACAGCACGTTGAATCCATTCAATTCAGAGCGAAGAAGAGACAAACATATGACAGCTCAAAGCTCTCTTCGAACAGGCAGATATGCACAAAGAGTTGTTGCACTGACTGCCGGCAGGTCCTTTGTAGGGACCTTTGCTGAGGACAAGCAGACCAAGGTGCTCTTAGTGTTACACAATGGAAAGAGCTAATCTGTCCTCTCTGCCCTCGTTCCTCTAGGGTATGATGACAGATGTAGTTCACAACACCTGAAAGTGGTGTCGGTTAGAGTTCTGGAGCTTAATCGAACTGAATCTTACTTGTGCAAGATTTCCGAAGCTGTCATCATGAACTCAGAGGTGGAAGCATGAATCATCAGTGTTTCTGGATCACAAGCAGTTTTAAGTCATGAGTCATTTCAATTGCAATAAGTCCGTACGAGGGCAATAACTGTCCTTACATACCACCCACGCAACTGACAGCACACACAATACATTAACTAGGGGGACAAACGTGAAAAAAGCAACACACCACGCAGTCCACATCATCACACCACACAACACAACCCACACAACAGCACACACACTACACACATCGGCACACCAACCACACAGCCCACACCCACACAAACACAACACAACCCACATCACACACACAGTTTAAACAAGACTCACCATCCGTAGGTTGATACAAGTTGTATAATGATGTCAAACCTCTGTGAAGTCAGCTACATGTGTGTCTGCTTTTATACATACAGTCCGTTAGCTTCTGTACATCGGTTGTGTGTACGTCCGGTGTACTAGAAAAGCTAGGCCTGGTGTAAACCAACCACATTAAGGTATGTACACTACGCACGTCATATAGACTAATTTTTTTTTTTGTGGGGGGGGGGTTAATATGACAGGACACAACTCATAAAACATTGACAAAAAACGAGTCTTGCTTTATGGCACCTATGTACTCAGAACCTGGCCTTTTTATCCACCATTCATGTAAGATAACAAGCCTGTCCTCTCCTCTCTCTCCTGCGAAACGAAATTGTCCATATAACTTCTGTTTCGAAGTGAAGGATGGATTATTTCCAAAAGTCAAAAGACCCAAAGAGACTCGACACAGTCACACACGACTGCCCTTAAAAGTCATTTCTAACTTTCCCTATCCTGCGGTTGCACATGTAATGCGCGGCGTAGACTAACAGATCTTGGGTCTCTTTTCCCCTCGCTGACCTCTCAGACCTTGGCAGGACACGGCAGCGCTATGTCACCTTGGTATCAACTGATGGCGATTAATCAGGTCACAGGCTGCTGGATTGGGAACGTGACTAAGACCTACTCTGTTTCTCGATGTTCCCCTTGAAGTAGGACTATCATCAACGCACATTTGGTATAAGCTGAATTGGCAGGTGGATATGAAGGTCGAGCTCCAGGGTTGGAGGGGACACCCGGATTCCCACAGTGTTTCAAGGGCGACAACCCTGGTTATATTGTTGAGTGAAAGGTTGGGTTTTGTTGTTGCGCAAGGGTCAGGCATAATGTCCAGCTTGGCATGTTCAAAGCCTAAGCACGTTGTTGGTTAAAGTGGTGGTGCGGTTTGGGTAGTAGGTGGTTCAAGGTGGTCTTTGTTGCTTGCGCCCAACGCTTGGCAGGTGTCCATGATCTCATGATCATGATTTCTCTGCCTCTGACTCTGCCCACTTCCAGTTCCCTCCACCAGATCCTGCTCCCATTTGGACGGTGGCTCCCTCCCGTGATGCCGCTAGCTCCACCGCAGATCCGATCTTCATCCTCGCCGTTGATTATCGCGATCGACATGGCGCGAGCCGGGCCGTTGATGTTTTGTGGAGTTGGTGCTGCTTGCGAAAAGCTTGTAGACAAGACACCAACATCACTGCCTCCATGAAGGTGATGGGCCACAACAGCATGGCCGATGGATGAATCTTTGGGTCGTCTGTCACAGTTTTACATCCTCAAGACCCGACAGTTGGCGACGGTCACGGATGGGAGAACGGGAACGGGCGATCGGAGGTGCACGCGTGGGCTCGAGGCGACAAGGAGGGGACAAGCATCGAGCCAGTGGGGGCCCATCTGATGCAGATGCAGCCGTTGGGCCTGGAAAACTAATAAACGTTTCATTTTGACAAACTGCCGTGCGCCGACCGTGGCCATCTATGCCCAGTCCTCTACAGTCTCAACGGTAACAGTTGTGAAGTAGCTGTAGCCATTGCCTGAGTCAGGTGCAGAGACGGTTTCAACACAGCAGTTGACTGTGGTGTTGCCAGCAAGAATCTTCTGGGTGACACATGACAGGTGTGTCTTGTTGGGGCGCCGTTCGTCATTGCACTGGTTCACTAGGTTAGTGACCCCTTAGATATCACGCCAAGGGGTGCTCCCTTCAATGATAGGACCGTGCGATCATTCGCGTTGTCTAGTTCTAACACTTTTGTATCTCATGGGTTTCATCAAGTTTTCCCATATGGGCGAGTCAGCCCAAGAAAAAAATTAAGAACGAAGTCCTAGTAATGTTCCCAGGTTAGGCGCCGTTCCAAGCTCAAGGCTTCCATTCCCTCCAGTCACGTTCAGGTCGTTGGGGGTGCGTCCACGACTCACAAGGTGCGTAGGCATGTGAAACGTTGCGACAGCTTGGTCTAGGTCAGACCAATGTAACCTGGCCTATCTTAGATAGCCATTGGTGGTCCAGAGCACCTCGGAAACGTGCAACAAATGCAAGTGGAGTTTCTCAGGCAACAAGTTTCTTTAAGCCACCAGCTCCTCCCCCATGACGGGAGCATCCGTAAACGTGGCAGGTTGCCAAACCCACAATGACTTGCGTGGTTTCAGACTAGGACCACGCTCTAAACTGACTGCCGTGGCGTGAAGAGATCCGTCGGTGGGTCAGCGAATGCAGAGAATTAGGGGGACAGATTGAGCTCCTCTAGGTTTTTGAGGGCATCGACGGCATCCTCATACGGACAAGATATCGCAGAGTGCAATGAGCCACTAGTTTGAGATAGAGACACCAGGCCTTGGAAAAGACTCCCGGGACGCACCACCAACCCAGCTGGTTTCCGTGGACAGACTCCCAGTGCCTCTAGTCCCCTCTCACGAGAGAGCGTTAAGTTCTCCCTAACGCTTCGGTTATCCTTAAGCCCACACATGGCCCAGATTCAGGGAAACGGAGGTTCAGAGCAACCCTTCGAACGCAGCCTCTGAGATGCAAACTGAGTTGTGCGCAGCTCGCCAAGGTCTAAAAACCGTCGCAGGGACGGCAACGCGGTGGAAGGCGTACGCCGGAGTCCTTGCAATAAATGGGGTTGTTCCTTAGCCAGAGTTCAAGCAACTTGCTCAGGTACTCAAACGCCTGTGATGGTACCAGTGGTAGTCTGTTGTCCAAAAGCTCCAGGGTGATAAGATTGGGAAGGCCATTGAAAGCTCCCACTTCTATCTGAACGAATCTGGTTGCTTAGACAACTGTAAGATTTCCAGATGATTTTAGGTGCTTGAAGGTGTCTGACCTGAATCACCTGCAGAAAAAGAAAGGAAGAGAATATAGTAAGTTATAAACAGCCTACAAATTAATGTACACTGGGTTACTGCATCACTACTCTACAGGTTGCTTGTTCGGCAGCAATATGAGCGATTAAGGATGCTGAATGCCATGTGTGTTGAGTATTACATCCACAGGGAAAGGTGCCTCTTGGTTATTTTGTTTGCTATCTTCAGTATATGCGTATGCATGACCATCTGTAACTCTGTGTCTCGACTGAAGATGACTGTTTACAGTGCCTACTAACAGAGCTCGTTGACACAGTATCTTTAGCACAAGGGCTAAATTTGTGTTCCATTTTGAATAGAACTAGGCATAACTCCTGGCCACGTTCCAGTGAAATTATCTTGTTGGCTCATTTATATGCGTTATCTACAACCCTGGTTGATTGACGGTTAGAAAGTTTTCTAGTGTGTATGATCTCAGACCACAATGAAGAATGTGGATTATCCCTTTTGGAGACAACGTTTTTAGGGAGAGATAACTGGGGTCCATAGATGATTCTAATCGCATTTGGCAATTTTGAATCAGTCCCTTTTTCTAACAATTAAATGAGTGGCTGAATGGTTGGCTCTCGATTGAGGCTCAATAGTAAAATTTCAGTGTGTTAGGGTTTTTTGACTCAGAAGGCATTGCTTTATGTCCAGTTCTTGGAGAAACATGTCCTATAGACCGATTTAGGACCATCAGGGAGGTTACCTGTATGGAGTCTCTCCTGGAGGTTGAGGTATCGAGTATTGGACGGAGATAACTCTGTGGACGTCTCTCAAGTTAAGCCTTCAGGTTTCTTGGTATCAGATTCACTTTTCGATCTGTGGCTTTTGTAATTTGAATCTAGCTAACAGGAACGGGAAGTGGCAGGCAGTGGACCGGCAGGTGCGGGCCATCCTGTCCAAAGAAGTGTGGCCACAACAAAAAGGCTGGACCAACCCAATGAGGGGGTGGGGCTGAAAAAGCCTGTTACAATAGCAGACCTGCATGGCAACTGAGCATGTCCTTCCCACCTTTCCGTACAACACAACACCAAAAAACACTCTGGCAAACAGTGCGTAGTGCCAAAAACCCTCATAACTTCATTAAATGGAATGGGTTTTTTCAATGAAGTGACATACACAAAAACAGAGAGAGAGAATTATACTTCTTTCTACGAGTTCAACTTGTGGAAGTCAGGTATCTTGTGGCAGCAATGAGCTGTCTCCACCCAGTCGTCAACAGAACGGGATGCCTGCTACGGGAGTGTTCTGCTCAGATCATCCAGCACAGTCTGGCACGGTCTTGGCTTCACACGTAGATATGAATAACTGGAGGGGGAACGAGAGAGGTGCAACAAATGACGAGAGGGGTGCCCAAAATCGGCATATAATGTTCCAAGCTGTCTACACGGTATTTCATGTCATACTAGCATATAGGGTGTGAGGGTCAGTACAGCAACTTGCAAGTTAAAACTCTGACCTGTGCCAAATAACTTGTTGGTGAGCCTCGATGCGAGCCAACCGGAGGAGAATTGACTCATTTGCAGTTACAATTTGCCAGCTATTGTTTTGGCTGCTGTGATTTGAAGTATAGGTAGTCATAATTGGTATACACAAAAACGTGATTAATTTTCTTTCACGTCCATAGACAAAAAAAACCTTTCCAGAGTGTGGACTGGTCTGCACCTTGGGTTTTAAAAGTTTATTTAACCACTAGTGGGTTTCAGTAGGGTTGAAGGAATAGAGGCTTGTCATATTTGCAAATAAGTTTTCGTTATCAAGATGTGCATTGATTTGTGGTACTGTAAATATAAAAACTAGATTATTAGAGAGAAAAAATGATAATTATACCAAATAACACAGCATCTTACATTGGTACTAGGAAAACACAGACATTCATTACATAGAGATCTGTTGCATGCAACCGCTGGTGCATATGGAGTTTATAAAACATGAAGAGGAACACACCTCTCATGTCTGAACACTGGAGTTTTCCTATGAATAAATTACGAGAATAATGCCTGATTATCAAGGACCCCTGACGGAATGTTGGATGACCATGTAATGCAATAGCAGCAGAATTTGTTTGTAATAAACAGCCTTACAAATTAAACATGTTAGGAAGATGTTGTGTGTTAAGCAATGAAACAGACGATAAATATGCAAGAATGTCAGTAATTACTGCTTATATTTAAATAAATGATGCGGTGCTTTTTTTCCCTGAATTCTACTCACATTTTTATTAAATCCTACAAAGAAAACAAGTTAAAGCTCATAGATCTTAATGTGTAAAGTAGGCAATTAGACCCGGATTATAGGGTGAGACCTGGTACGTGGTCATTTTTTCTAAGCAAAATATCATCTTTACAGCTACCAACAATATGCTGATTACAATAAAAACATAAACTTCATCCAAACATTCCTGGCAAAGCAAGAAAACCATGGTTTACATGATATTTGAAATTATTCAGTTTTTCTCGTTTATAATGCAAACAGTAAAAATAAAAATTTGGGAACACAAGTAAAGGGTTTTTTTTTTTTTTTTTTTTTTTTTTTTTTTTTGTGGTTTTTTTTTTTTTTTTTTTTTTGTTTTTGGTAATAGGCCAAACAATGTAGGTGTACAGATATATGTCTTTTGTTTTCTTACAACTATCTATATGACATGTATCAAAAATTACCAAAAAAACACCTTACAATACCAATAATTGGGCAAAAAAAAAAAAAAAAAAACTACAAACCCCAGGCACAGGAAAAAAACATATTTACGTGAAGCTTTTGAAATTCTAATCTGTTTTTAGTCTTTTTTTTGATACTTCCAGGTTTGACATCAACGCATCATCAGGCATGCGCAGAACACAATGCGCATACTGAAAAGCTTTCAGAACACCGCGTGAGGGTAGTTACAGGCCGATCCAGGTAATGAGAGAGAAAAAAAACTGTGTAAAAACAAAACAACCTGTAGGATGTATAAATAGAGACAACTTACTAAGTAAAACCCATCCACCGCAGGATTGTTGCGTGGAAACACGAGCCTCGTTGTCTTACATCAGGTAAAAATCTCTTTAAAAAAAACACAAAGAAAATCGATCACAACGAATTGTCTAAATAAGAGGGGCGCTTTAATATGTCTTTTAAACACCTGTTGTCCAGTGGCGCATCTCGCTCTGGGCAGACAGGACTTCTGTGTGTGTGTGTGTGTGTGTGTGGGTGTCGGTTCGTGTGTGTGTGCATAGTGTAGGTGTGTGTGTGTGTCACAGTGTGTGCGGGTGGTGTCAGTCTTCACTGTAAAACCATGACAACGCTAATGATTGAATTTGCAGATGCTGGGTGTCGAGCAAATCCCCGGGGCTTGGGTCGGCGGTCGCGCTGTGTGTGCAACTACGGCAAATATATCGGTCTAAATGCCACCAGCCACAGTGACATTCAAAAAAACCGCGTCGAGTAATGCACATAATATTAAACATTCTATTATCATAAGTGCTTTTATATTGATTGTTTAAATATACCTTCATAGGATCAGTTCATAATCGACGGAGCAGTCTCCATTCTCTGACAGAACCTCCGTCCGCAGTGGGTCCTGTTGCTCTTATATGAGAGAAAATCGGTGCAAATCTGAATGCGTTATGGACTGCGGCGTCTTAAACGGAGACCGTCGTACGCGTGTGAAATACACAAGTGAGGGCCGAATTCCACACACACACACACACACCACACATCACACACACACAGGCGCGTCTTCGTCCAGAGTTTTCCCCTCGAAGAACGCGCAAAACAAAATGGCACACGGCAATGTCTGGTGTAATTCACGGATAATAAAACTAAAGAAAATGCAAATCAAACCGAGCCGTCATTTACATCGCCAACAGCCAATCGCCGTAATCCCAAACGGTCTATGATGCATTTCTATACATAAATACGAAATAAACAATAAACTTAGCTAATTAAAGAAATAAAACGAACACGTGAATGAAAGATCTTACCGTTCTTCTCTCATGCAATCCATCATCATCCGAGAATCCACTTTCTAATTGACTCGCACTACACATCATAACCATTGGAAGCCTATTACAATCAAATCACAATGCGCGTCAATCATTCAGCATGAACTATGATCAAATGCAACTTCACAGCATTTGATATCTTGTGTCATCAGATCAAATGCATGTCGTACCTTTTCCTTTCTTCACGACTTCGGATGTCTTCTTGTCTAATGACTTTTTTTCCCCCGTTGATTTGGTGTCTCTCACAGATCCGGAGCGCGTCAGTGCGCGCCGGACACGGTGAATAACGGTGAATATATAGTTAACAGATCATAAAACTGCTGGAACAAATACGATGCAATCGTTCGCCGTAAAGTGTGAAAATCGAATGTAATTTGTTTATCCGGTGTATGAGGCGTACAAACCTACTGGCGCATTTTTCTAAGTGTATGCAGGCAGATCGTGCGCGTCCCGTGGCCGTACAGAGGACGGATGCTGCACAACCAACGCAATATATTACGTAAAGTCCGTAGGCGGAAACGGTCCTGAATACAGCGACGCAGAACACGCTGAAGAGAACGGCGGGTACCACTGCTAGACTATGCACAAACACACCCTGCTGAAGCCTGTTTCCATACAGCCATGGGGTGTGGGTGTGCATTTACTCATCAATCCGTGCATCGGTCCATGCATCATCATTCCTCGCTTTCATCTGCAGGATGACACTCAGATCATTTAAGGTGGATCGAGATCCTAATTATACACAACTAAAGCTTAACATAAAGATTTAAGATGGTAATGCTGTTTGTCTAAAGCAGTGGTTCAGAGTTCACCCTGGACATTACATCATTACCTTATCTTAAGTAAATAATCATAGCCTTGAATCATAGCCTTGATGTTGCTAGCACCATGTTGTACTGTTTGTTTAACTGTTTGTGACCCCGCCATTAAATTTTTTGGACCAAATTCACTCTGTGATTCAGACAGGGCAAAA
Organism: Cyprinus carpio; assembly: GCF_018340385.1. Taxonomy (NCBI): domain Eukaryota; kingdom Metazoa; phylum Chordata; class Actinopteri; order Cypriniformes; family Cyprinidae; genus Cyprinus; species Cyprinus carpio. The sequence continues at coordinate 21,266,796 of NC_056620.1, forward strand.
TAAATATCGCTTTCATGGGATGAATATTTAGTTCACAAAATGTCTTTAGTAAGTAACAGCATTTTGACATGAAACAAATTAATTTCATCCACAAAATTAGGCCCCCATAATGAGCACAACACACCCTTTGAAAAGCACTTATCTAAATGATGTTTAAATTGCTAGTTTTGTAACTTGAGCTACATATAAACAACATTTATATTTGTTGTTATCATTAGATGTTGATATCTATGTGTTTGTAATAGAAAACTCACACTAAATGTTTGCCAGAGATGACAGCATGATGCAGTAAGTCGTTTAAGTTGTTTGTTCGGTTTTTTGGTAAGTTGTTTTCAATGGTTTTTGATCTAAGGTCCTGCGTGTGGGCAGACATTATACAGTATATACACATACATATCTTATATATTTCTTAACATATCACATGAATAGTCAGGCCATCCAAGATGTAGGTGAGTTTGTTTCTTCATCAGATTTGAAGAAATGTAGCATTGCATCACTTGCCTACCAGTGGATCCTCTGCAATGAATGGGTGCCGTCAGAATGAGAGTCCAAACAGCTGATAAAAACATAACAATCATCCACACAACTCCAGTCCATCAATTGTTTGTAAGGAACAATCCCATCATTACGATGTTTTAGATTTAAACCGTTGCTTCTGTCTAAAATGCAGTCCTCTATCCATAATACTTCTCTTTTTTTCAGTGAAAAAGGCATCTCATCTGAATCAGGAGAGAAATCTGCACAGATCAAGCACAGTTTACAAGCCAAAACAGTTCTAAAAAAAATACATTTTGGATATGGATGTGAGAGGACAACAGAGGGTGGATTTAATGGTTGAAGTGTTATTATGGATTACAGATCCATATTTTAGCCAGAAGAGATGGTTTAAAGTCAAAACACCATACTGATGGATTTAGCTCTTTGCAAACATGCAAGCTTTTGTCTTCTCAAGACGATAACTGATGGACTGGAGTGGTGTGGATTATTGCAATGTTTTTATCAGCTGTTTGGACTCTCATTCTGACGGCACCCATTCACTGCAGAGGATGAACAAGTGATGGAATGCTACATTTCTCCAAATCTGATGAAAAAACAAACTCACCTACATCTCGGGTGGCCTGAGGGTGAGTATATTTTCAGCAAATTAATTTTTTTGGCTGAACTATATCTTTAGAGGGCATGATATATGTTCACGTTATTAATGAAAGTTATTTTTAAAACATTCCGGGGGAAGCCAGGAATGCATAATGCATAATCTGAATTCATATAGGCAGGCCTAAAAACATGCACAAATAGTTTTACGCTTGATGGTTTAGCTCGGTGGTTAAGCACCAATTAATTTAAAATGCACCACAGTTAGATTTCTTCTTCTTCTGGCTTCTTTTTTTTTTTTTTTGGTGGTGTGGGGTTATCTGGGTTGCGGTCCCTAGTAAAGGCTGATGACCACTAGTAATACTGACTCTCTCAGTATAGGAATACATGAATAAACAGGCCGTCTTGAACAGATCTAGCTGTCGTAATGGTGCTTGGCCTGCATGTTGAACATGCTTGTGGTAGTTAGTTCATGTTAGCGGCCCTGTTTGATCTCTCCTCTGCTTCTGTGTTGAACTCTGTCTGCGTCCCATACACTTGTGTCCTCCAGTATGTATTATGACTTAATGATAAGCCATCTACCTCTCTCTCTCTCTCTCTCTCCATCCCCCTCCCATTAAGAATCCAGTCACACAGTGGTGCAGTGGATATTCTGCCTTCCCTCACCTCACTCGTTCCGTACAACGCGCACAGACGCGCGCACACAAATATAAACAAACAAACAATAAACGACTCCCACGTTCTTCGCAGTCTATATCACTCCCTCTCGTTTAAGGCCAAACTTGAGCTGTATCATCAGTTTTGTTGACGTCTTAGACGCTGTCGTGCGGTGGCTTTCTGTTTTCAATGTCACGGCCGCGCGTATGTGATCCTCACTTCGATGCATTTGTGCATCAATATCTTGAGGCCTATTGTGTGCGTTTTCTTCTCTCTGAGGCTGTCGATGTGGGTTCTCATGTATGTATGTGTGCGCGTTTATGTGGAGGACTGTGTTTGTGGTGTGAATGAGTTCTCTGTATCTGCCTCAGCGAAACGCGATGTGCTTCTGTTACTAATACTGACGCGATGGCCTGCTACATATGGACATGTTCGCTTAGCTGGACACTGATATTATCAACCATTATAACCTCAAGAACTTGTTCTGCACGAACCATTTTTTGCACAAATTATTGTTGTGAAAAATGATATCAGAACTGAATACAAAACAGTTTGTTCGTTCCCTTACGAAAATTAGCCATGGTTTTACTTTAAAAAAAAAAACATGGTTACTATAACAACCAAAAATTAACTATGGTCTTGAGTCTTGCTACACTAACCATAGTTTAAGCATGGTATTTGTAGTAAAACCTTGGTTATACAAATGGTAATCAATGCGGTTAAAAACATTTTACTATAATAAAACCATGGTTAATTTTCATAAGGGTACGTCCCAGAGTTCAGACTTCATGTCCAAAATGCAAGATTAGAATGTAGGCTATCTTAAATCATAGTATGTCGAAAGTTAAAAGTTCATATCTGCTTCAAATAGTTCTAAAGAAATTTTACGTAACAGTTATGCATCAGATGTGATTTTAGCTAGATGCTAATGCTCATCCAGATGAAAACCTGTTTAATAGCTTTACCATTACCAGTCAGATTAACTTTAATATAAGGCCAGAAACATAATCGAAACAAGTACGTGAGGCCAGACAAAATATTATCCAGTTATTGGAGGGCCTCATTAACTTACAAAATGGCTTCAGACTTTATGCTGCTACAGAACATTTGCAATTAAAAGCAGTCTGTTAGTAAACTAATGATGCTACAGAATTGTGGATTTTTTAAAGTTAGTGCTTACAGATGTAATAATTTATTTATACACAAGTAAAAAAGTAAGTAAATTAGCATCTTCATGAGTGAACATTCCTAAACACTAAAATTTAAAAGATTTTTAATATTCAAAATTATTTTGGATGAAATCAATGCTTTTATTCAGCAAGGATGCATTAAATTGACTAAAAGTGAGAGTAAAGACATTTACAGACTTCTGGAATGTTTTCTGAAGGATCATGTGACACTTAAGACCGGAGAAATTATGCTAAAAATTCAGTTTTGCATCCCAGGAATAAATTGAATTTTAAAATATATTCAAATACCAAAGTTATTTTGAAGTGTAATAATATTTCAGAATATTACTGTTTAAGACACTTAAGACACTTTTTTCTCAAAAAAAAACAACAAAAAAAAAACAATTGTAATGACCCCAAGCCTTTAAATGGTAGTGTAACTGAGCTGCATTTATACCATTTCAAATGCACAATTAAAAAAAAAAATATATATAATTATGCATACAGTAAAACAGACAAGCTCGGTGTCTTATCTCTTGACTGGAAAACAGCATTAAAACAGATTGAGAGATCCACCACCAGAGGTCCCTGTCATTCCTGGATTAATGACTGGTTGCCATAGTTACACACCTGTTCCTTGTTGTTTATCTGGATACCTGTTAAAATTCCTCCCTTGCCGCTTTGGTCCTGGATGTTGCAGTGTTGTGTTTCAGAGCTGATGATCAAGTGGTCAGTGCACAGAAAAGGTTATTTATAGATTCATTCAGTCCAGGTGAAATATAATATGGATTTGGATCTGATGATAATGGAGGCTGTTTCTCCAGTGCCCCGTAATCTTTCTAACAAGCTCCTACTGGTTTTCCTACAACCCCTCATTAAGCAATATATAAATTACAAAGGATGCATTTCTTGACTCTGCTTGAATCATTTGCTAGTCACTGGCTTTCTTGGAAGTTTTCCAAAAGCATAGGAGGAAAAAAAATGTGTTATTTAAAATGAATGACATCCCATAGGCCTACTATTAAATGAAGAGGTAAGTCTTTGATTTGTGAAAGAGCGTTAATGTTTTATTTTCATTTTGGTCGGTAGAAACACCAGTTGTAGCTGTTTTTACTAAAGATATGGTGGACCGAAAGAATTTGGACACTTTAAACAGCTGAATGTCATTGCATTAGATGAAATATCAAACTAAGTGTCACTTAAATGAAACTCGAACACACTTTTTAAGAAAAAGAAAAAAAAATTCTGGTTTTAAATGATAAAACAACAGATATTGTTGAAAAAAGTCAAAGAAACGTGAAAAAGTTAGCTCTTAGCGATTTCTAATGCGATGACATTCACATTTATTTCATTTTTTTTTTTGATGGCCACTGTATGTTTTCCATAGATTTGAATTTGTTGTGCCTCAGATTCATGACATCATTTGACAGGCAGCACGTAATTGGCAGGATAAAATCCCTCGACTCCGCCCTCCTTCACGCCCCAGCACCAGCCCTGATCGTCCTCTTCCTCCACCTTGAGGAACTCTTCCCCTGTGAGACAGACTGCATCTGTTACCTCCACAGCTCTGCACACAGATACAGTTTAACAGCAGAAGCTCCATGATCACCTGCTTTGAACGAGAGTTCATCAGTCTCCTCTCCGGTGTAGTTGTACAGCGCTCGAACACGCACTCCTCCGATCATGACCCTGCGCCAGAACATGAGAGACAAATCTTGCATCCAAAAACAGGCTGTATTTTAGTATTATTTATATAATATTAGTATTTATTAATATTTTGAATGCTCTTTTTTTCCATTATAATTTTAGTTTGTTTTAATCATTTTATTATGTGCTATATATATATATACACACACACACAATAAACAATAAAAATGATTATAATAATTGTATTTTATAATAAAAAAATTTTTATAAAATAAACAATAAAAATATGTATGTGTATATATATACACACTGCTTTTCCTTTTTATTTTTGTATTTATTTACTTAGTTACTTAACTTATTTTATTTATTTATTTATTTGCATGAAAATTAGGGGTGGGTAAATCTTAATATTAATATTATACAAAGTTGTATATGTTAATATTTTTTAATGGACCTGAGATAACATGGACTACATTTTGATATAATGTTAACAAAGATTAATACACACTGTAACAACTTTATTACCATAACCAATGAGAGCTTATTGTAAAGTGTTTTGTTAAATATCAAAGAGAAATTAAAATATAAAAAAAAAAAATGCAATATTCACAGACTGCATACTGTGCCAACATGCACTGAATATTGCCTACTATTTTTAAAATATGTATTCATTATGCAACAAGCATTTTAAACAGTAGTACACTACATTGTTATCACATGACCTCATGTTTAATTCAGTGCAGCCATCCCGACATCATGACAGAAACAAATTTTGCATTTTTAATGCATTTTGTGCAAAAACATCTCTTCAAGGCTGATCAAACTGACTAGTCCAGATGAAATCACCTCCAGGTCATTCGTCAGAGTGGAAATGAAGGTCTACATGACTGAACGCCATAGACACATTTTGTCAAATGACACACTTCACCTCTGTGACTGTAGCACAGTCAGTCCTCATCCAGCCTCAATCAGCTCAGCCGAGACCAAACCCAAAGAGACTCGCCGCTCAATACTTACACATTTCAGTTCTTAATCTGATTCATTCTAATTCTTTTCTAATTAACTTGATTTAATTAATACTACCTTTGACATTTTAATAGAGCACTTTGTGTGCAAAATTTCTCAGTTCAAAGGCAGAACATTACAGGTGAATAGGACAGACATTTTAACTAATGTGTACACTTTGCCAGTTGATTAATCACATACATTAAGACAATTAAATGGTATTACAAGTTTTCTGAAATGTAATGTTTAAATATGGACAACAGGCATTATCTAATTAAATATGCACAAACTTACATGCATTTTCAGAACAAGAATCTGAACATGGGATTAAGCCAGGTTTAAAATTATTATTTTTATTATTATTATTATTTATTTATTTATTTTTTTTTTGCTTTGCTTTATTTTGTTTTGTTTTACAGAGGGATTCAGGAAATTTGTTTTTATCACTCTATAACTTGGAAATTACTCTCAACAGCCAGAAATAATTAAATGATAATAACATTTTATATAAACCAGGAATGAACAAAACTCAGAATAAAAAGAGGAATAAAACTAACATTTGTTGAAGTTGAGATTTCTGACACCTTTTATGAAAAGGCATTTAAATATACAGTATGTATTTTAATTGGAATCTATAAGTGCAAATAGAAAAAGTCTAATAAAATCAACACTTGTTTTTTATATTTATATATATTGGATGTTTTCTTTCCACTAGTCTGGAAGAAGACACGTTATGGAAGCCAAATAAATGGAGTTCAAAAAAACACTTAAAGTTAAAAAGTTAATTTCAAAATACAAATGCTTCCTATACAGTAGGTGTCTCTTAGTCTTCATAGTTGAAAATTGTGGGGTTGAATATACACATATAGACACTACTACATATTTGTGTATGTTTGATGGTCTTACGCTTTCTCCTCAGTTCCTCTGTGTACTTTTGGTTTCTTTCCTGGTTTTTGCTTTTTAATCGGCGGGTTCCATTCCTGCCAAACACACACACACACACACGCACGCACGCACACACACACACACACACACAGAGAGAGAGAGACCAGATTACAAGATTAAAATGCAAAGGCAATAAATAGCAGTAAGAAAATATATTTAATATATATACATTTTAAAATGTGTAATTCATTTAAAGCTCAGAGAGTCATGCAACACTAAATTACAACTGTTCATGGCACAAAAATAAATCAGGACGGATAATAAGGATAGTTCTGCTGATAATATCTGAATGCATGTGATGACACACACCTCTAGTTTAGGCCAGTCTGTCGGCATGCCCGGCCCATGGTTGTTCTTCCACCAGCGGAGATCATCGGGCTCACTGATGGACATGAGTGTGTGATGCAGTTCACTGTACACTGTTTTAATACTGAAACACACACAATACACATAAAACACATGACAGGAAACATCACTGCAGATGATGGAACTTTTCAGTACTATAATACTACAAACTTGGTTTCCTTAAGTTGTTTTTCCAACAAACTTGCATCTTTGCATGTCGCTGTTTGCCTTTATAAAGGAGACTAAAATGGAAAAGGCTGTGGATGAAGTCCTGCTTGATGCACTATGTGAGACAATCAGTGTTTTATATTATTAACTTATGCATTTGGAAAATTCTGTCTGTCAAATATATCCTGCAGCGTTTATGGAAAACACCAATTTATACAACTGAAATGTCAAATATAAATAATTAGATTCTCAGCTCTAAGATATTTTGACTACAAAACAACAACAACAACAAAAAAGACACTTAACCAGTGATCATGAATGTTTTAATTTATTATCACTGAAATATTACTTGTTTTGGTATATTTTGAATATTTTGAAATGTCAAATATAAATAATTTGATTCTCAGGTCTAAAATGTTTTGTCTACAAAAAAAAAAAAAAAGTATCCTGTGTAATTTCATTATCATTGATATTATTAGTTTTTAGTAATATTTTGAATTAGATAAAACAATTTTATTATTATATTTTATTTTTTCAATTAAAATGTAAATTTAGTACTTGTTTTTTAATGTTTTTTATTCATTGTTATTTATTAGTTTTAGGTTTTTTAGTACTTCAAGTTAAACTTAAAAATAATAATAAATAAGAAAAAGAAAGAAATTCAATGGCAGAAGTTTATTTATAATTGACTAATTAATAAAATAATAAAATAACATTTATTTAATTCTTTTTTTTTTTTTGGTTGCAGTTTTAACTATTAACTATAACCCTGTACACAAATCATCTACTGCAACTGAAATAGCTGAAACCAACAACGCTAACAAATACTTTGTTTGTTTTCCTTTGAAATGTGCTGAATGTTTTAACGTCAGATAAAGTGTCATCGATTTACTGGTCCGTGTGACCTTTATAAGGCAGCTAAAATAATATGCTTGTTTGTGTTTTAAACCTCTCATTGTTGGTAATGTCGAGGTGTCTGTGAATGGACAGGAAGGCCTGCTTCAGGAAGCTGATCCTCTTCCTCTCCTCCTCCTGTGATTGGTCGAATACAGACTCCATTTCCTCCATGTATCGCGGTGCGAAGCCAGTGACATCCTCTAGAACCTTCTCATAACGATCACGTGCCTGCAAAAACACGCACATTCAGTAATTCACAGCAGTAAGTGGTATATGTTTGTGGCGTCCGATCGCTGACTGACCTTGCTGCGCTCCTGTGTGGCTTTCTCTCTGGCCTGCTGGATCTTGGACAGTTTGCTCTCGCTCAACTTGGCGTTGTGTTTGGCTTGACTCTCTTTTTCCTGAGCGCTCTGCTCTTTCTGACATGACTTATGATATGCCGCACGAGCCTTTTCCAGCTAATGGAGACACAGAGATTTATTATTAGACTCATTAATGCTTTTCATATTCCATTCAGCTCTTAGATATGCTACTGAATGTTATGCACTGGAGATGCCGTTTCATCTTCTTTCTCTACGTTTCTCATTGAAGCTTTCAATGTATTTTTTATTCTAATATTATATATTATATATATATATATATATATATACGTTTCTCATTGAAGCTTTCAATGTATTTTTTATTCTAATAATATATTATTAAATCAGAAAATACTGTCAATAGGCAGAAAAAAAATATTTGTCACATGCTTTTAGAAATAGAATGTTAAATCAAATGTAAATCAAATGTAACAAGTGAAACTATAGATACTTTTAAGATTTCTGGCTGGAAAAAAAATTAAGAAAGCATCTTTTAAATATATGCATTGTAAATTGAAATCTACAGATGCAGACAGATAATGTAATAATAATAATAATAAAAAACTTAAAGGTGCATTAAGTGATTTCTTGATATTTGAAAAAACAAAAACAAACACACTCCAACCTATAAGGATCACACCCATCTTGATAGCTCCGCCCCCAAATTCACAAACATGCTATACAACAGGCACCTCCCCCATCATGAGTGGACACACCCCTTAATGTTGATTGGCTAGAAGTGTGTTTTGGTGCTCAGTCTGATCCACTTTCAACAGCGTTTCTCACAAATTGTTCACTGTACCTTTAAATGTGTATTTTGGATGTTTTCTTTTTCTTTTAGATTAGTCTGAGAGAAGACATGCTACAGCAAAATCTCAGAACTGATCAGTGGTTTTACCTTGCCTGAATATGTTGCGTGAGATTTTGAACCAACAGCAGTGAGAACAGTTCAGCTGATTAACAAATATTAACCAGCAATTAAAAGCGCCATCAGCATATGGCTTGCTATCACCTTCTTTAATCGTTTCTCCCAGGGCTTCTGAGCTCGTGAGAAAGCCGTCGCAAGATCATGTGACTCTCTGAATCCGCAGAACATTTTCCGCGGGAATGTCTCCTTCTGCCACGAGCGAATGCGTTCTCCATCTTCAGAAACCAGAGACTGGGAGACTGATGTGTGAAGGGCAGACAGACGCTCGGTGGATGAGAAAAAGCACTGCCAGGCCCGCAAGAGAGAACCATACAGAGGCCCTGAGAGAAACAAACACAAATATATTCAATTACATTAAACTGAGCACAAATGCAATTGAACTTGAGGGCCAGCAAATTTTAGTTGCATGTAAAAGAGCAACTTTGCATAAAAGTCACATGAGAAAAATAAGGGGTAGATGATAACAGAACCTTCAGATTAAAGCAAATGATCTCGCAGTGAGGCATTGTCTAATTAAATATTCAGAACATAAATCTGAACATTAGACAAAACCAGAAAAAAGCCAAAAATCTTGTTTCATTTTAATGACATATATTTTTTACAGAAAGGAAATATTGCATTTGTCTTTTTAACATAAATCAGAAAATGCTGTCAAAAACTAGAAAGAAAAAAAACTTTCTTTTTACTATCATGCTTTCAGGAACAAAAATGATTTACAAAATCAATCAAAATGTGCAAACTCCTCAGTAAAATTATATATATATATATTTTACTATCATGCTTTCAGGAACAAAAATGATTTACAAAATCAATCAAAATGTGCAAACTCCATATATATATATATAAAATCAATCAAAATGTGCAAACTCCTCAGTAAAATAATCAATCAAAATGTTCAAGACTTGTGTATTTTGGATGTTTTTTCCACTAGTCTGAAAGATAAATAGATAAGTGATTTTGGTCTTTTTACCTATAATAATTGTGCAAATTATTTGACAAAGATACAAAGATAATACTCACATAAATTCCAAAATAAGATAAAAGAAGTTTGCTCAAATATTATGCAACTTTCAGTGGATGCTTTATGGAAACCCATTTCCAACACTGAATAAAAATATTAAAAAATTTAGGTTATTTTTTTATTTTTTTTCGATTTTAAGTTTTTATATTTTGATTTTGTGATTTTTTCTTGTATAAAGTTGCAATTGCAAGCTATAAAGTCAGAATTGTGAGATAAAAAGAGTTTTTCAGTGGAAACAGGCTTCTGAAAATGCTACTGTATGTAGAGCAGGATTTTGGACCAATGAGATTGAACTGTAGGCGGAGCTACTCAAATGCAAAAAGCCATCATTTGACTCAATGCCATGTTGTTTAATGTAGCTGATGATATGTTTTTGACACTCACGAGTCTCAGTGATAGCTTTCCACTTGTTGCTCCATTCGGTCAGCTGATGGGCGTACTGTCTCTCCACATGAGCCCGGTCCTTCATGCATGCCATGATGTCTTTACAAGCCTGGTACGACTCTGGTGTCCTCTGTACTGTCCTCATGTAATTTCCTGGCTAAGAGACGAGAACAGAAGGGAATTTTATTTAATTTTTCTATGAACTATGTATAGTATTTTTATTTGGTTCCAAGTCGAGTTGATTTTATTTTCAGACAGTGCTTTGTACAATACAGATTGTTTTAAAGCAGCTTCACAGTAATAAACGAAAAAAAGAACAGTGTTCATATTGTAAAATTCATCAATTTAATTTCAGTTTTAAATCAGCTCTGCAGAAGACAGTCGTGTCTTTGAGCTAAATTGAGTTCAATACTTAATTGAGTTCAATAACAGTGTTAATTTTGCAAAGTAAATGTTATTATCCAGCTCAGTTTAATTCAAGTATTTTTCTCTTGCAGTGCCAGTGAAGTTTAAGCAATACTATTACTGAATATGAACTGCCTTTTTCAATGCCTAGTAAGCATCTTGCAATTTTTATGAAACTTTATTTGCAGTTGTGTTGTTCATTTCATCCTCTAATATTATGTACCAAATGAGACTGTTTTCTATATAATTTACAGCATTAGTTGGGAGAGATTTTTTTTTCTTTAGGAAAACTAAACTATCAGTCTCGGTATTGGCAGATATTATTCTGAATAATCGGTTATCAGAAATCTAGTATCTGTGCATCTCCATTATCTATATAAACTTAGGTTACACTTAATTTTAAGGTGTCCTTGTTTCAGTGTAATTATGCATTTAAGTACTGTGTAATATTAATTAACTACATGCACTTACTAAACGGTTTGGCTTAGGGTTACTTGCATGTAATTATGCATGCAATTACTTGTTATTATAATAGTAAGTACATGCAACATGTGTAACAAAGACACCTTAAAATAAAGTGTTACCTAAACTTACAGTAGTTGTATAATTTGTAATTAATTAGTAATTAATTTGTTATCTGGATCCAGAGAATTATGAAACCTGTGAATCGAGTCTATATCGCTATTTTTTTTTGCAGCAGTGTGTTCCAAATCAGTCACTTTTGAGGTTGCGTCTCAGCTGAGATGCTGCCAGTGTAGGGAGCAGACAGAAAGGCAGCTCACTGGGCTTTGGAAGAACGTTTTTCTTACCATCCAGAAGCTGATTTTGTTGATATCCTCAGGAGGGCCTGTAGGAGGGTCTGCCATGGTCGCAGCTGGCTGCAAAAGAGACAGTTAAACATGATAACACATGTACTGTAAGAGAAGCGGCATCTGCATGCTTCATATCATGGACTATAAATGCAGTGCACTACTCAGAATGCCAATAGATGTCCAAAGTTGTCAGTCCGGCCCAGTTTCTGCTTGTTGCACCAGCCTCGGGCAGCTGTTGCCCTACTTTTCGGCTGTTACCCCATGAACCCATCTTAATATGTCGGGTGACATTTATTCTGGGGCATCTGGTTTTGTTTGCTCATTTGTTCCCACAATCCTTCAAGAGGCTTCATGGCAAACAGACGGCCGCTCGGCTGCAGTGTTTCACAAGCTTTTGAGCCTCCTGCACATTTGCGTTTCCCCGAGCCGGATGTTTCCATCTTCTGGTTTTGATATACTGCAGGATGAATTACATTCTGCCGTTTTAAAGAGCAACAGTATTAGTGATGCTGCACTTGGCAAACAGCACTAACAGGTACAGATGCTCTTAAAAAAGAAAAAACACTCCACCTGACAAGCTACTTTCTACTGCTGCTTTCCTCATTTGGCCTCATGCCAACGGCCAACATTTTACTTGTGTTACTTAAAAAAGAAACTACACAGATAAACACCATTGTGACAAATGAAGCACACTTTAGCATACTCATTAAAATAATACTTAATTGCATGTAATTTGCAAATTATGAAAATGTATTACAGTTAGTTGAACTTAAGTGTTTTTTTGACCCACTTAAATAGGATATAAGTGCATCTTTATATGTAATTTCATAACATATTGTGTTTGAAATATGGATGTGTACTGCCAAATGTACTGACAGTCATTTATGGTAAACGAAAATATATTTTAATGTAATTGAAGCTTGTATGTAATGAATTCGTTCATATGTATTGTAATTATGAAGTTGCAATTTAGTAACGTAATATCAGTGAAATTAATAATCAATAATCAGGTACTTGTGCTTCAGTATGTTATTCAACGCATTAAAATAAATGTAATTCTTTAAAACATGACACAATATTAAAATATAATGATGTAAAGTGTACTTTAAAGTAAAACTTTATTTTTAAAAGCATGTTAATGAAAGTATACTCTCTTTAAGTACACTTAAGTGACCTTTAACTTCATTAACATTGCGTTACATGCATAAAAATTTCATAATTAAAAAAAAAGATTATTTTAAGATTTTAAGTACACTACAAGTGCACATTAAATACAATTAAATACATTGATTTTTCACAAGGGTAACAAATATTAAATGGTGAGGAATTACACCTGGCATGGTTTAGTGTCTAAAAAAAACAACTCAGCAACATAGTATGCAAAATAGTAAATGACAAGAGCAACAAATCCCGAGGCTTGCTTGATAAAAATAGCTAATAAGTCTGCAGAGCAAGTGGTTATCAAACTGGTCCACAAATCACTGCAATTAAAAAAATGATGGACTGGTAAATGTGTGAAGTAATTTCAAATGATAAGAGAATGCGAGTCACTGCTATACAGCACAGGCTAAAGACTTAATTTACACATAACATGACTTAAACCTAAATGCATGTATTCGCACTGCTTAAAAAGTCCAGCTGATAAAAAGGTCTTGGGCGAGTTTCTGGACGTAATCCAGAGCATGCAACTGTCCGTGTGAATCACTTTAGGGACTCATTGCATGCAAGACTGCAACTGGATATAGACAGAACTGATGATAAACATCTCTGAAATGTGCTGTCAATTTAACATGATTAACACTGACAGAAACCTAGAAACTAATGGTGATAATGCTTAAGGGAGGTAAGCAAAATCACACAAACTAACTAAAATCATGAATGAACGTCACTGCCTTTACACGTGTTTATGAGCATACTGTAAGGGTGTGTCTGTGTGTGTCTGTGTGTGTGTGATGCTACTGGAATCTGGGATCAGAAATAGAATTCACCCCCACCCCAGAATTCCATCCAGCAGCCGAGTGACTCCAAATAAACACGAGTTGGTGGGTCGTCTTACACACACACTTCATAACAGACATTGCCTGTGCAAAATACATAACAGAGTTAGATATGCATTTTTTTTGAGGGCCGATATTTGCCCCTTGAAAATGATTTCAAGAGCATATGTTGTTCTTATACAAAGAAACACTCTCAGAAAAAAAGGTACTGTAGCTGGGGTTGCACTGTAATGTACAAAAGGTAAAAAGTATTAATATGTATCTTAAAGGTCCTAATAGGTACCATTTATGGGTAAATAGGGTACAAAGATGTATCTTTTAATTAATTAATTAATTTTTTTGATAGTGAATTATTTAAATCATTTAAAAACTACTAAACCAAGTCCCATAAGAACAAAATATTTCGAAATTTTAGAGAGCCTTAATTTTTGCCCCCAAATTTACACACACACACACACACACACACACACACACACACACACACACACACACACACACACACACACACACACACACACACACACACACACACACACACACACACATACACACATAAACACACACACACACACACACACATCAAAAAGTCCTGGTTAATATCTGACCATGATGCATATCATGTTTTCAAATGCAAACTCATATGTATACTCGTACACAAGTGTTTAAACATCAGTCTGGAGTTTTTTTTGTTTGTTTGTTTGTTTGTTTGTTTGTTCGTTTGTTGGTTTTTTTGGCAGAACATTACATATAACATTTACAGCCACAATCTCAAATATGAACAAATTGCTTGAAAAAAAAAAAAGAAACATGGGTTACACTTCATTTTACATGCAAGTTACCCTAAGCCAAACCCTAATCCTAACTCTAACTATAAAGTACAGTAAGTACATGTAGTTAATTATTATTACCCAGTACTTAAATGTAGAATTACACTGTAACAGGGACACCTTAAAATAAAGTCTAACCTTTTTTGTCAACTACTCAGGAACTTAAGTCAAACTGAATAGCAGAAGAAAAGCCAAACTGACCTGTCACTCCAAGGCTTTTTTCTTCCGTTCTTTGGCTTGTTCTGCCCTCCTTCACTTCTCTCCCATTTCTGTCTGACTTTGCTCCGGTGTGTGTGCAGTCAGTCAGCTGTTGCAAAGCTGCATATGTACATGCAAGTGTGTTTTCCTTCTCTCCCTCTCTCTCTCACACACACTGTTTTTGAGACAAGATCACACACACACACACACACACACACACACACACACACACAGAGAGAGAGAGAGACATACAGACATTCTCTCTCATCTGAGTGTAAATGAGTTGTCAGGTGTGAAATTTAAGTGTGTTGTAGAATGTGAGAGTTATTTCAGCTCTCAACCAGTCACAACTCAGAGCGAAAAAATGGCAACATGTGAAGCAATTAGTATGTATCAGTATGTTCACAGAGCAGGTTCATAAGTTCAAAATCAAACACTATTAATACTATTAATATAATGCAATTTCTATAATCTAAGCATGAGGTGTTTAAAGTCACTGAACTTAGTATAGTAACATGAATGTTGATGATTGTTTATTATCAGAGTTCATCACCTCGGCAACAGCAACAGGACAGTCACCAGTGTCATGTGATGTCTACTGCATCAGTCGTGGACTGTGGAAATGTAAGGAATAGTTCACCCAAAAATGAAGATTTGCTGAAAATGTGCTCATCCTCGGGCTATCCAAGATGTAGATGAGTTTGTTTCTTCATCAGATTTGGAGAAATGTAGCATTGCATCACTTGCTCACCAGTGGATCCTCTGCAGTGAATGGGTGTCGTCAGAATGAGAGTCCAAACAGCTGATAAAACCATCACTATTATCCACAAGTTATTCACATTATGCAAGTCCATCAGTTAACATCCCGAGAAGCCAAAAGCGTGTTTGTAAGAAACAATCCATCAAGACATGTTTACTACAGAGAAAAGTGGTCTCATCTGAATCCGGAGAGAAATATGCACTGATCAAGCACCATTTACAAGGGAAAACTGTCCAAAATAATTCTAAACAAATATGTGGGTGGATTTTGATGTGAGAGACAACAGAAGATGGACTTTTCCACTGGGGGAAGCGTTATTATGGATTATAGACTATAATAGATATTTAAGCCAGTAGCAACGGTTTGAAGTTAAAACATCCGTAAAAGGATCACAAGGATTTGTTTCTTACAGACATGCAGCTTTTGGCTTCTCAGGTTGTTAACTGATGGACTGGAGTGGTGTGGATTATTGTGATGGTTTTATCAGATGTTTGGACTCTCATTCGGACAGCACCCATTCACTGCAGAGGATCCATTGATGAGCAAGTGATGCAATGCTACATTTCTTTGTGCAAATAAAGAAACAAACTCTCGGATGGACTGAGAAGCCATTTTTGGGTGAACTTACCCTGTATAATTTCTGTCAATTATGGTCAAAAAGAGATGGGAATAAATTCAACAAGAGAATAATTTATTCAAACCTCTTAAGCAGAGCTTATGTATCATCATATTCATCAATTATTGTACAGAACAATAGAAATATCTGATATTTATATATATATATATATATATATATATATATATATATATATATATATATATATATATATATATACTTTAATTCTGCATACATTTCCATACACACACTCACACATACATATATATATATATTTATATATTTCCTTTGTTCCTATTTCTTTAAATATATTTTCAAATGAAATGGAGTTATGCTTTACTCCTATAAAACAACCACCACCGCCATAACAAAACACACACACACACACTGTCCATGTTTGTGTGCATGTATGTATTTGTGTAGGTTAACAAGAGCGCACTTAAGCAATATAAACGATGGGTCCTTTCATTGTGTTCTGATCTTTGGAAGACTGATTCTGTTTACCGCATTAAAATGCTTACATAATCCTTATATGGTTATTATTGGCATTACGATGACTTTTTTACTGTTTAAAGTCAACACGAAACAGTCTTCAACCCATTTTACTTTCATAATCCAACATATCTAAAAGACATTCAATGGTAAAAATGTATGGCAGGAATATTGCAAATCGATTGAATGGTGGAAAGTGTCTATATGACTGGCGGTTAAAAATGTAAATTAAGGAAAATTACATTTGATAAGCATTTTTTGTTTTCTTTGGAATAACGCACACTAAAATGTGTGTTTTAAAAGTAAACAGGGTTGTTCTGGTTTCATGTTAACTTTAATCATCATATTATCAGATGAATCAAAGCCTGCACGTCATGATGCTAAAATATGCACAGTAGCCTCATTTGTATTAATATAATAATATCATATTACTAAAGTTCATTACACCTCGTGATCTCATCATCCCAAAAAACAAAACAAAAAAAAAAAACAATGAAAGTAGTACTTTCTTTCTGTCTCTGACTGGCTGAAGATGTTTGGCCATCTGGCTTCAGCAGGGATGACAAACATTTGCTCATGAAGACTTTAGCTTTCACTCTGCGAGAGTTTTTTGAGTACTTCATAGCGCTTATCCATTGCAATCATCCCCACCTCTGTCCTTCAGTGGAAGTCCCTTTCATCCCAAGTGCTTTTTTTCTAACCCCAATCTTTCTTTCTTTCTATCCTCTAACTGGTTCTCTCTAATTCTCTCCTCTAGCTCTGAGTCGCCTCATCTCTCATGCGTTCGTTCTGCCCTTCAGAAGAAACAGTGGAGACAGAGAAAGCAGAGGAGAGCCTAGAAAACATGGAAGGGGGGAAAGAAAAAGAAAGGAGGCAGAGCATGAGGTAAGAAACCAAAGTGCTGGATATACTACAGAATATGATGAAGAATTTGGCATTCAAAAAGCAATTAAAGTTACATAAGTGTGCAGTACGTAATTATAGGGCACGTGTCAGTTTTGCAAATTCAAATAAATGGCAGGTTTAATGAAAGAAATGAGCTGTAATTCAACTGATTCAAATTATTTTTGTGGTTTTAAATGGAATATAAAAATTATGATATAATATACACTGCTAGTCAAAGGTTTGGTCCACTTGATCACTCATGACTTTTTAATCTAAAGGCTTTTGCATACGTTTACATTTCTAAAATTAAACTTTAGTTTTTAGTGCACATAAAAACAAGGAGACATTAAAACCTTCAGTAGTGTCATGAAATTGGTTTGGATTTGAATTATTTCTTAGTTTTAATACTTTACTATAACTCTAAATTGTGGAAAAGGTTAATAATAAGGAATGAATAGATATGTCCAAATCTCTTACTGGCAGTGCAAAATAAAATCTGTAAACATGAAGGTCGCAGTCTAGAGAGGAAATTGGTTTTGTGATCAAATGAAATCTTCCTTACTTAACTTCTTTTAATAAACATCATCTAAAGCATACAAAACATCAAGGGCAGAATGTTTATTTATTGTTGAGTAAAGCTGCAGGCAGAATTATCCATGCAGAGCTAAATTTTTATGAAATGGTGGACCATTTTTAGGAAAACTAATATAAAGGGCTTCTTTTTGGTTTTTAAAAAACAATACCCCCCCCCCCCCAACACAAACACTGCTTTCTGATGTTCTTTTGCTTGTTCATCTAAATCTACCTTTTCTTATCTTTCTATCTCACCTGTCTGTAAGTCTCTTAAGCGCGCGCTCAATGTTCATGCGATGTCCGACCCGACTCACGCCCAGATCCAGGAAGTCCTCTTTTGTCAGAGACGGCAAGTGAGAGCCATCAATCTCATTGACGAGGAAACGCTCCCGGGTTTGCTCTGCCAGATTCAGGTAAGTCAGCCAATCAGCAACATCATATTTGCTCCAGTAGGACAGGGGCTTAGATACAAAAGGCTGATTGGGAGGAGGAGGAGTTAAGGGCGGGTAACCCATACAAGATGGGGAGGAGCCTCCAGACAGGGAGTTGGTAGGAGAGAGAGAGCTGGAGACCAGCACGGGGTTAGGAGGAGCCACAGGTGATGGGGGAGCGGAAAGAGAGGAGAAGTTTGCGGGAAAAAATGCTCTGAATATTGATGGGCGACTCCCAACGGGGGGGTTAATGGAGGCTGTATTTCGTATGGAGAGCCATAGAGTGGCGCAGATGGAAAGAGAGGGAGTGAGGATGGACGCGGAGGTCCATGATGTGGGTGGTCCGAGCCGGAGATGAGGGGACTGGGAGCTCGACGACGATGGGTGTACGAATGAGATTCGGAACGGCGTAGCTCTGGTCCGGAGAACTGAAACTCAGAAGCTTTACCACGATACTTAGAGCGATGCTTTGGAGACAAGGGATAGGGGGAATAGGATGGAGAAAGTGGCGGATAAGAGACAGAGGAAGGAGACAGAGGTGTGTGAGAGAGAGATATAGGGGGAAATGGGTGGATGAGGTAACGATGGAGGAGAGAGGGGTGCATGAGCCAGGGAAAGAGGAGAGAGGGGGGCATGGGGCAGCGACGGAGGGGACAAAATCCCATGAGGAAAAGAAATCGGAGAATTAGATGGTGTCCAGTCTTTGAGAGGAGGTGGCGCTGGGGTTGGAGTTAAAGCTGGGGTTAGAGACGCTACAGGAAGAGGAGACGAAGGTACGGGGTTAGGGTTCAGAGCCACAGAGGGGCAGTTAGATGTTAAAGAGTTAAGGGGAAGGTTTGGAGAGAAGGAGCGCTGGAGAGACGGCACAGAAACAGGGAGGAGAGGCACACAGCTGGAGGAATCACTTGGAAACCTGTGAAGAGTAAATGAAAGTGTGTAAAGCAGAAAACTAACAGTACTGCCCATTTAAATCAGAAAAAATGGCAAAAAAACTAGAAGAGAGGTGTTTGCCAGTGAAAACATTTGCCACAACAATGCTGAGGTGTTGTGGGTGTTTGCCAGGGATTGCTATGTGGTTGCTGAAGAATATTAAGAGGTTTAAGCTTGTTGGGTTGCTATGATTTGAGGTACCATGCATGTACTGTATATACACACACTACTATGCAAAAGTCTCAGGCGACTTTTGTTTTACCAACAAAAAATGGATTTAAACCATTTATTTTTATCTTTTGCTGTAGTGTGTCAGTAGGAAATATCAGTTTAAATTTCCAAACATTCCTTTTGCCATTAATTGTAATCATCCAGTGAGATTTCTGTCTGACAACAGCCAGTGCTTCACACAGAAATCTGATCTGATCATCATCCAGTCTGTCTGGAATGACATGAAAAAACAGAACAAACTGAGACAGACTAAATCCAGAAGAATTGTGGAGAACAACGTCTCCAAGATGTTTCAAGAAACTTTCCTGCAAAGCTACTGTACTGTGATTTTTTTTAAATGCTGTGAAGTGAGGATGCTTTCAAAAATAATGTCATAAATAGATTATTCATCAATAAACTTCTGCTAAACTAATCAAATATTCCATTTGGTTTGACCATCCTTTTTTCGTTTAACAGCTTTGTACTAGGTACACTTGAAAATAGTTTTACAGGTAGGTTTCTTGAAACATCTTGGAGACATTTCCGCAGTTTTACTGGATTTAGTCTGTCTCAGTTTGTTCTGTTTCTTCATTTCATTCCAGACAGACTGGATGATGGTGAGATCAGATCTCTATGTGGAGCACTGGCTGCTGTCAGACTCCCAGACTCCATTTGAGATACAGTTGGAGGAAAAAGATATATAGTTAAAATATAACTGTACATTAGACCACATAAAGAATGCAGAAATCTATTTAATTCTTAAAGGGTTCACAAACTTTTTCTTCAGTAAGAACATGAGTGTCTTTTTGATTTCACAAGACGTCTCACCTATGATTTGATGGTGGTGCCTGACCCTGCCAGCCACCAAGCTGTTGTAGTTTACTGCTGAGTTCATTTATAATGCTGGCCTTAACATTGGAGAGAGGAGAGTTCAGACGACGATCCATAAATGCCGGCATCTTCACTGCAGCATCACCTCCTCTTCCCTGTTCCTGCTCTTCCTCTTCCCTTGACCTGTACATGTTGGGAGCGGTGCTAGCCTGCCGCTGTAGAGGAGGTCCAGTTCGTCCATTTTCTGTGTGAGTGTGATATTTTGACATATTCTGAGTGTGCGTTTTGCAAGTGGCGGGTTTGGAGGTTTGGATTTATGCATGTGCGGTTTGTGTGTTTTTTGAGCAAATTTATCAGGGTGAGAAAGAGACGAATCCAGGGACACTCTTCGGTCTCCTTTGAATCCATCCCCTACTATCCCACTCTCCATGCTTTCTCCTCGTCTTCCTCCCCTCTCCTTCTCTCTGCCTCCTTCTTGTTCTATTCTTTCTCCAAAGTTTTCCATGTGGTGATCACTGCTGCTATGACTATCCAGTTCCTCAATCCCAGAATCAACCACAGCCTCCGACCAATCACGGCCCTTAATTCCCGGAGGAAGTCGGTCAACTGCGATAACTGATGTATTTTCCGAAGGCATTGTTGTGGTGACAGTCATTATAGCCGCAGTTGAAGCCACAGTGGAATATGACATAGAAATTTTAGCATGGCCTTGCTGTGGGTAGAAAAGTGGGAGAGGCCGATGCAACGACATAGGGTCAGATGAGGTGGTTGGGGCAGAAGGGGGAACTCGATGAAGGGAATATTTGAGGAGAAGGAAGGGACGGGGAGAGAGCTGACTGGGTCAGATTGGCCACCTCACTGTCATAAGATGTAAGACTAGAAGTGGCAGAGTCTCCCGCTTGTGGCGAGGGTAAAGGTTGGGGTTGGCTGGTGTTTGGGTGCTGGGAATAGCTAGAGGGTTGCGACTGGGGCGGGTTTGCAGGAGGTATTTTGGGACACAGCTGTGGAGGGGGGATTAGAGGAGATGGTGGGAAAAGAAATGGATGCACCACAGCAGAAGGATGGATGGGTGTCTGCTGTGAGTCAGCTTGTGTGTTGTCTGGTAGGGACATGGCGTCTTGCAGGGGTTTGGACAGCATTTGCAGAGACTGTTGCTCCTTGGGTGGCTGAGATCCTGACTGCTCCTCCTGTTGTTGTTGTTGTTGATTATATTCTGTTGTTCCATGGGTGTCTATTTCTATTCCGTTTGCAAACTGTATAGGGGGAGGTAGGGGCTCTGCAAACACAAACTCGTCATCCACATCCATAGATGGAGCAGGAGGTGGAAGCACCATCACATCGCCACCCTCTCCAACCCCTAGATTTTGCCCTCTCTTTGCATCCTTCTCCTTTTCCATCCCAGTCTCTCCCATTTTCTGTCCTCCTCTATCATCCTGGGAATTACCAGTGGGATTTTTGTCAGCCGTGCCGAGTTCATTCTCCTTGCCTATAAAGGAAGGCCTGCGGGGAGGAGGCTTGGGCGGTATCCTCTTGTGCCCTTCCCTTTCTCTGTCCCGCATGTAAGTTTGGTACTGATTGACTCTGTTGTCTCTGTCCTGAAGGTGAGACTGGTACTGACTGGCTTGATTATCTGTAAACCGCACCTTTGGTGCCCCTCTTTCCTCTCGATCAACAATATTCTGTTCACTCCATTCCAAGCTCCCTGTCCCACCACCACTTAATCGAAGCATCCGAGGGGACTGGGGGCGACTTTGTGGGACTGGCCCACTTGTTGTTGGAGAGGCACCACTAAGGTATAGAGAGGTGTGTGATTGGTAGATGTAGAAGGGAGGAACAGGTTTTTGGTTTGGAGAGGAGACGGCAGAAGGAAACGCTCCAGTGCTAGACAGCTGCCGACCGAAGTGGCGTTCCTCTCTACGCGTTCTCCGGTCGTCTTTCAGCGCTCGCTCACGAGCCGCCAGTGCCAGTCCAAGTGGGCTTGTTGGGTCTAGAACCTTCCCTGTCAATGGGTGGATGAAAGTAGTGGCTTGATGAGGTGTAGCTGATGCATACTGTGGCAACCCAAACGCAGGTGGCATGCTTAAGGCATCACCAGAGATCAATCCCTCATCGATAGACTTAGAAGAGCGCAATCGAGCGGAGGTGTTGGCCTCCAATGAAGTCTGAGCAGACTCCTGTTCATCCAACATGTCCTCCTCAGAGGAGTAATAGAGGGAGGTGCTTCTCCGACGGGAGTCACGGAAACGTTCGCGTTCCCGCTGTGCTGTGCTCTTGCCCAGTGTTTCCAGCTTTGAGGGGATACTAGCTGGTTGAGGTGGAGCGGGCGTAGGTGCCATTACTGGGTTTTGAGGCTTTGCCTCTTCCTGCTCTTCATTATTCTCAGGAGACGGTTCTGTTTCTTCACTGCTCGCCCGGCTGCTGTGCCCAGAGCTGCTGGTAGATGGCGCTTTCACAATAATCGTTGGGATCGAAATGGAACTTTTTTCCAACTTTTCTCGGCCGGTCTCCTCCACTTTGCGCTGCTTCACCAACAGCCCCTTCCCACCTTGCCGACCTGCAATCTTGGTGACCGCTGGCGCTTTGTTCCGCTGTGCGGTTGGCTGTTTGGGGCCCACATCAGAGGGAGGTGTGGCATTGCTATAGCCCCCGCCTCAGGCCGCCCATTTTTGCTCCTCCCATCTTGCTGGTATCAGTTTCAGCCTGTCAAAACACAATATTTCAAAGTCTTAAAGGGATAGTTCACCCAAAAATGAAAATTCATTCATGATTTACTCACCCTTGTGTTGTTCTAGTGCTGTATGCCCTTCTTTTTTTGTGGACTACAAAAGGGGATTTTTTTTTTAAAAAATGTCCCATGTGCTTGTCCATATAATACTAGGCCATCAACCTGACGCTTTCACACTACGGTGCAAAAATATCACCGAATGGTCCCATATGGTGCATGCTGTATATTCAAAAAATATACGGCAAAAAAACAAACTGAAATGTACTATATTATTTAATAAATAGCCTGACCTAGGCCGTTAGTCTCTGTGCATGAATCTGTGCTTCTTGAGACTCTATTAGTGAAGCAGTTCACTCCGACTCACCTGGGAGAAGCCCACAAGTAGTCAAAAATCAAGATAAATAAAAAACACGTCATTAAATACAATCCATGTACCTTCTTCTCTGAGGTAACTGTATCTGTTGTCTTTGTTGCAACAAGTTATCACAGTCATCTGTCAATCGTCATTTTGACTGTCATGACAAACAGATTTCCAGTTTGGAGACATTCTATTTAGTAAAGAAAGTACATAGATATTTATTTTGAGGGTATTTTTATTTTTATTAACACATTTTTATTAACCCTGATTTTTCATAACATGTGCTTTCTTCTGGGCAAGTCAGAGTGAACTACTGCGCTAATAGAGTCTCATCAACGGTCAAGGTCAGGATATTCATTAAATAATGTTAAATTTCAGTTTGATTTCCACTAAACCTTATCGTGCTGTATAACCCCCGAATACTTGGAATATATGGCACGTTTCACATGGGACCATTCTGTGATACTTTTGTATCTTTTTTTAAAAAGTTTGATGCTGAGCGCTATCTACTGACATTATATTCTTAAAAAAAAAATTCTTTTGTGGTCCAAAAAAGGAACAACACAGGGTGAGTAAATCATGACTTAATTTTCATTTTTGGGTGAACTATTCCTTTAATACTTTTATTGTGTCTGTATATGTTCAGGAACAGACAAGAAAGAATATGAGCAATGTCACTTCTTGAAGTATTTGACCCAGCACTATCAAGCTCTTACCCTGCGGTTGGGGACTCTGTGCTGTGTCTGGCTATGAGGCAGGTGGTGCGATGGAGGCAGAGGAGGGACAGCATAAAAATGTGTTGGTGCCGCTCTCCTGTCTGTGTGGCCGCCAGCAGACAGGGGCGGCTCAGGCGCTGAGGTTTCGGGTGGAGGGGGGGATGTCCTCTGGTCCAGGCACAGAAAGACTACGAGACAGCTTCATAGTAGGAGGATGGAGCTGTACCCTCTCGTCCCTCGGTCACTCCTTTGGACAGGAGAACACAGTTACATAAACTGCACCTAGAATTACAGTGGACTGGACTGAAAAGAGATGGATTCAACACTTGTTGCATTTAAACTCACCCATGGATTTCTGACGCATCATCATAGCACGTTGAGTTGAATGGCCTGATGAAAACTGGGCTTGGTTATAACCATACCCAGACCCTGATGACATCACGCCAACACCTGATTGTTCAAGAGTTTGCTGTAAAAAAGGGAAAAGACTGATGGGATGGAATATTTAGCACATTATATATAGCTCTACATCAGACAATCTTACAATTCTAATTTCCACACAATAACTGCTTGTAAATGTACTTTTTCAGCACCTGCAGCACAGAAGTGGTGTCACTCTCACACTTATTACCAGGTGAAAAGCCTTACTAACATGACTTTGCAACAGCTAAGATCAGGCTAGCAAATGCAATTGGACATAAGAAGCATCAAATTACAAAGAACCCTTTTATTCCACCAAAACAGCTTCTTCAAAGCTGTGTATATAACTCTTTTCAAGCATTTTTGTAGCTACATTTTTTTTTATAACAGTGGCTTTTGATGTCACATGCTATTGTGCACACATCTACAGTATACAGCTGAGCGAGCTGATGCAATAATCAAACAAGCTCTCCTCTCTCATGTGTGAAAATGAATTTTTTTGTTCTGAACATTGCACCGATTCAAGTCCCCATGCTGCATTTTTTATATTTTTTTACGCTGAAATATTTAGCTACATGCTGCTGTTCATGCTGTTGTTTTTTTAAGATGCTTGTTAAAGTTTATGCTGATGATAAATGACAAAAAACATCATACTGACTGTAGTTTAAACTTGATTTCAAAAGTAGCTTCCTCGACACTGTTGAAACGCTATGTTAATCAGAACAGAGAAAATGAAACAGAGATGTTACCTCATTAGCGTTAAAGCCCTTGTTTTTCGTTCCTTCTTGACCCCCGTGACCTCTGTGACCCTGAGAGTCTGATGTGCTAATTGTCTGCTGAGCAGCGGCTAGAATCTCGTCCAACTTGTCTGGAGAATGATAAGAGAAAACGAACATGCAATAAATCATGAAAACCTATTTTTTGCCTTTAGTCTTTTTATTAAGACTGGAGGTGAAACCATGTGCACATAAATAATTTACATTAAATGTGAGATACAAAAGTGTGTATATAGACACAAATGTATAGCAGGAGATGAAAAATAATAAATGCAAAGGAAGGGTTTCTTACTAAGGGCCATTTGATAGACACTCTTCTTCTTTTCTGGCGCTTGAGAGCTCTCTGTGTGATCTGAGCATAGAGAAAAACACATGCAAAAAATGAACACACAGATACACAGACAGCTTCACATGTATCTGACCATAATGATCCTGTTAAAAGCTTATAAGGAACAAACACACATGCCAGAGAAACATTTAGGATTTCATCAATTGCTCTTAAATGCCTCTCATCTGATAATCATACTATCTAGAGGCAGTCATAATACTCATTTCATCACCTGTATACATTTTAAAATCTGACATTCACATACTCATAAATGCAAAATTCAAGTCACCTGGTTTCTTTTTCCATGGTGAGGCAGCTGTAAAAGGAAGTGAGTAACATTAAATATGCAAACGGTTTTATAAGTGCATGTTTAACTGGACACTATGGTGACAATGTAATAGTTCATATTTAGTTTAGTTTTTTTAATCATTATTTAAAATTATTCCCTTGCACAGAATCAACACTGTCAATACCCAGCAAGGATTTTTCACAAGTTTGCAGTCTACTTTCAGTTGTCATGGTAACAAAATTAAGACAAAAACTGACAGCCAAATAAAAACATTAGAACATGTTTTCACCGTCGTTGACAAGAAACACATTTCATAACTAATACGTGTAAACCACATACAGATGCTTATTATTTAAAATCTAGACTGATGCTGACTGATAAACTAATGAAGGACATTAATAACCTTGTAACATTTTATATGAGAAGACAGATTATCCAACTAAAAGAATGCATTAAACTCTACACAATATTTTTATAGGATTAAACAGTTAATTTCATAAAACCTGTCACAAAAGATACATTTCACTCCTAAAACAGAAGAAACAAGATCATTTCATCAGATCAAATCATTTTGTCTGTTTAGGCTCTTTTTTAATTTTTGTTTTTGTATATATAACATTTTTTATGACCAAAAAACAAACACATTTTATAGTAGTATTTATTTATTGTGGTTGTGAAATACAAATACTGTAAAAAAAAAAAAAAGAAAAAAAGACAGAAAGAAAAAGGAACTGTATTATATTAGAAACTAAAACATCCAACAAATGTGCTCAATTCCCATAAAATGCCAATAAATTTAATAAATAAACACACACACATATACAGTATATATATATAATTTATCCTGGGCCGGGTTTCCCGATAACGATTGATCTTAGAGCTTAAGAGCGTTTTCTAAAAATCATTTTACGATTGTTCATCATTGTTTCACGTGCGTTTCCCAAAAATACACTTAAGCAATTGCACGTAGCTGTGTTTTAAGTGCTTACTTAGGAATCGATATCTGTTTGTCAAGTGCTGAAATGTTACCTATTAGAAATGGCTCATAATTAGAACATGCTCATTTATTGAAATGTTAACCTAATGCTGCGTTCCAGACAACTCGGATATTTATTATATTATATTATATTATATTATATTATATTATATTATATTATATTATATTATATATATATTAATATTATATATATTATTATTATATTTATATTTATATATTATTATAATTTACATAATAATATGTAAATATGCTTTATGTATGTATATATATATATATATATATATTAGATATATATATATACTATATATATATATATATATATATATATATATATATATCGTGCACGTCAGCGAGTCATTGGAGATTTGTAATAAAGTGTACAATAAAGTTCAATCAAATCTTTAGCCTATATTATATACTGAATAAAGTTAAAGGTGCAATCTTACGATTGTACTGCAGGTGACCGCCAAAATCAGTCTTCTTACGATGCACTTAGGGCTTTACAATTAATCCAGAGCAATCGTAGATCTACAATGATTTTCCAGTGCTACTTAAGTTACGATGCTTTTGGGAAACAGACCGTAATATTAAGATCAGTCGTATGATTGTTTTTACGAAGTTCTTAGGCTTACGAAGCTTTTGGAAAACGCAGCCCTGGATAGTTTTAGTCAGATTCATTCTAAAATAATATACATAATTATACTATTATTATTATAATTTACATTATTATATAAAAAAAATATATATAAATAATATATGACACACCTTTTTCCACTGTGTGACAAAAAGAAAAAAAAGACAAACAAGCAAATTATGTCAAAATGACAACTGAATGCACAATATCAGAGTTTTACATTAGGTGCGTATTATGTGTATATTATGTGTTTGTAAGACTGTACCCATCTCCTCCAGTTCTGAAGTCATGGATTTGGAGCGCAGAGCTATAGCCGGAGGGGTCAGTCGTTTGCTCTGCTGGGGAACTAAAGGGAGAGAGAGCTCTGTTAAATCAAATCAAAAACTGCCTGTAATGCCATTCATTCATACTCCCACAGACAAATCCACAGTAAAAACGCTCGCTGACCTTTCTTCTTAGGCATTTCCTCCATCTCAGGATTTCGTGCTACCATGACGACCTTCACCATCAGACTGTTCCCGCCCTGGCGAATCATGTTCACCACCTGCCTGTGACCCACCTTCACTACATTGATTCCATTCACCTGTTAAAATACAGCCATCAATAGAAACTTAAGATACATTGTAATACATATAACTGTTCAAAAGTTTGGACACAGTACTCGTTTTTAAAAGAAAGGATGGTTTTTAAAAGAAGGATGGTTTACATTGATCAAAAGTGACAGAAAAGACATTTACAATGTTTCAAAAGATTCTATTTCAAACAAATGCTGTTCTTTTGAACTTTCTGTTCATCAAAGAAGTCTATCAAATGTATCACACATATTGTGTCACAACACATATATTAATATATAGCAGCACATCTGTTCCCTCAACATTGATAATAATCAGAAATGTTTCTCGAGCAGCAAATCAGCATATTAGAATGATTTCTGAAGATCATGTGACACTGAAGACTGGAGTAATGATGCTGAAAATTCTGCTTTGATCACATGAATAAATTATATTTTACAAGATATTCACATAGAACACAACTATTTTGAAACATAATAATATTTCACAATTTTAATGTTTTAACTGTATATTTTTCATCAAATAAATGCAGCCTTGGTGAGCAAAATAGACTTTAAGCTTTAAACTTTAAAATTTAAAAAATCTTACCAACCCTTAACTTTTGAAAGTATATATTCTACATTTTCTATTTCTACTTAAGTGACTTTCAGAAAGATTAATGAAGATTTAAATAACAATTATATAAGAAAGGAAATTTGATTTGCAGTTTAAAGAAAGAGAGAGAAACACAAGTGGGTGTCTTAAGCATTCTCATCAGACTTGATTCAAAATGTTTCAACATGATTCACAAACTTAAATTAACCAGCCGGGAACCATGTGGTAAAGGTGTTTGTTAGCAGGGTGTTGCGTCTGGAGATGCATCAATAAAAATATATTTTGCAATACCACAGTCAAGATGGCATACACAGGCAGCACAAGATCCACGTCATCTTCTCTTCCAGAATCAAATTAAAGTAGGTAACACAAGTATCTCAGTGAGGTTTATCACCTCCGTGAAGGTGTTAAGATTTGTTCAACACCTCACAGACTGGAGACTATACTGCTAAACTAGTTTTGGCTTTTCATCGATGCAGCATTCGGTCTGCTATAACTTTCAATGGCTCTTTATCTATTAAAAACTCATTTTATTGTGTTGTTTAATTTGTATTGTATATGGTTTGGTCATGGGTGGTGGTGGGTGGTGTAAGGTCTATCATGGAAAGTCCCCCATCCGCAGGCCGGACCTCCACGCGACGCCCCCCTCGTCGACAGACTCGAGGTACTGCAGAGCAGGGAAGGCTGGAGTCGGGCTGAACTCCTCCACAGGAGTCTGGGCTGGAGATCACAGATCACAATCACAGACGTGATCCGTCTATGTCATGCTGCGCTCGGTTATCAAACCAGTGATGTCCATCACTCACCTTTGGCCCCTCGGAGTACAAAACCGAAGCCTTCATTGTCTTTTTTCTGCAGAAGTACAGTTTTCTCTTTTATGATGTAGTCACTGTCAGAGAGAAAAGAGAGGAGCTCATGTGAAAGACTCGAAGATGCACACAAGTTCCTCTGATGGGATCAAGTTTGGATCAGAGATAATGTAGCTCACTGAAACTATAAAACAGATCTATCAATAAATAAAAACTTATTTCATTTCAGTTAGTTGCCAAGGCAACATTTCTCATTTTCATTTAGTTTAACATGATGTAAAATATATAGACATATGAAAGATTTAATAATAATTATAATTATTTTAAATTATTACTTCTATTATCAATAATAATGAAAAATAAAATAAAATAAAATAAAATAAAATAAAATAATAAAAATCCCAGTTACACAAACAACAAAAATATTGATATTTAAATATTTAAGATTATTTTGTTATGCTAAATTTTTAATTTTGTTTTTTCTTGTCATTTGAGAATATCACCCTGAATCAGCGTTATTATTGTTAATTAAATCTAAAATCATAAATGATTTATTTTTTTTATAACAAAATGGAAAGAAAAGTAACTTATATACAATAATATATATATATATATATATAATCTATATATATATATATAAACTATATATATTATATATATATTTAAATTCAGTTATTTGGCAAGGAACATTATGTAAATGTCAGTACTAATTCACTAAAAGTACTTAAATCTGAAACAAAAAATACAAACCATACAGACGTATATAAAAAATAAAAATATAAAAAGGGACAACCTCAACAAGAAAAGAAAATGGACCTAATACTTTAAAAATTACAACAAATATAAAAATACAAAAGAATTATTAATAAAATATTATAATATCTTATATAGATATATATGATATATATATCTATAATATATATATATATATATATATATAGTATATATATGTATATATCTACGTTATATATATATCTATATATATATATATATCTATATATATATATATCTATTATATATATACTGATAATATATATTATATTATATATATATATATATATATATATATATATATAGTTAAATACACAATAAGAAAGTTGGTATAAAAGAACATTGCCCTAAATCCACTGGAACATCTACTAGCTATTTTTGAATAATTTTTTTGCTGATTTTGGCCGGTAATCCAGTTGATTACCTTGGACCAATCAGAAATGAGCTTCCATGTTCCAACACACAGCCTCTAGCTGAAGCACAAAAACAGAAATGATTCTGAAATGTCATATACAGTATGTTGGGTTTACAGTAGCAATTGTATTAATTATGGTATTTTGGCGGACACTATGGTTACCATGGTGAGCGTATGGGAGTTTGCAGACGAGTACAGTTCTAGTTCAGTGCAAAAACAATGACAGTTACGGTCTAGCATTGTGTTCTGTCAGCTCAGCTCTTATTATGAACATAGGCTCTCATATGCTCGATGATAAAACAATGACCACAACGCTACAATGGCAGGCACAATGTAAAGCCAGTACTTAGTAACTTGCTAAAGAACTACCACACAGATTAACTGCAAGACATTTAGATTCTAAAAACCTTTTTCAAACATTCCATTTTGGCTGAGAAAACGATAAAATTGCCAGTTTGCTTAATGTAAGTAGAACATAAGCCTGTACCATTAAAGTAAATTTAACATCTGTTTATAACACGTACACAGCCTTTATATAATGTATTCCAACACTTTGGGTCCTAAAATGAGGCATACATTTGCCTATGCTGATAAAAAGATTCTCATTTTACTAAATCTACAAAACAAGGACTTGATTAAGTCTCTTTTTTATGAACTGAATCAGTTGTGATACTGCAGTCCATTATTTTTCTTCAACAGTCATTACTGCTAAGTTCCCCATGATCCTGGAGATCCTCACGGAGGCAAAACAGCACAGAAATACTACGGACGAGCCACAGAATTGGCGATGCACATTAACTGGACAAAGAACAAGATTACTTTATTGACTACAATTTTCACCATGTAATTTGTAATCAGAGATTTTTCAGTAATCTATGAATCACTGCAGATGACATGTTTACATGTTTAAATGTTTAAAATTTTGAATGAACAAAATCTGAATTTCTCCAACCAAATACAAACCCAGATTTCCTTAGCTAATTAACAGACTTATATAAAACTAATTAGAAAACACTTATGACAAACCCAAGCCTTTTAACTTCAGCTAAACATTTTTTTTCTTACGTTTCCATTACAAAATCCTCACAACAAGTTGTTACATCTCTAAAATGTAAACCAATCCAACAGCAGCATTTTCCTACTTAAATGCCATCTTTAACAGAATCAACACATCGCATCTGTGTTGGAATAAAATATTGTGAGGCATAAAATGACAAATAGTTCGGTACGGGAGCAACCACAACAGTTTACAAATTCAACAGTTTAAATTCACAATTCATCACTATAATACTATATTGTTGTAACACATACTTAACTGACTTACATACCGAAAGCTAAATTAATCCAAACCAAACCAAAAACCCTACTACTGAAAGAAAAAGTTAAAAATGTACCCCGCCAACACCAAAGGTTGATGCCATATATGTGAGAATTACAACATGCAAACAAATTAATATTCAGATTATCAGCAAAACCACAGTAAGTTCAGTTTTCGCCACTGAAGAAGATTGGAGTTTAACACCTTTATCTTGAGCTGAATGCTTTCCTTTTACTGCAATTATGATATCCTTACAAAATCCTCACATGACAACTTTGCCCATTTTCTAGAAGTTGATCCGTCTCGAATTGTAATCCAAACCCGGTACATAATCCGGCCAGGAGAGTTTTATTTTTTTAATTATGCTCTGCTACGGTAACAATCAGTGTACATTGGAAAGATAGGTGATTGCATAATGACGATACGCCAGCAAGACTCACCAGCGTTCACTGCCATAATTTGATCAAACCTCCGCAGCATCACAACTTTCTATGATGTACTGGTGTTTTCACACACACATACATCACCCTAAGTGACTCATACCCGTTTCAATGACTCAAAACGCACAAATACCTGTCAAAGAACTCATTTACAACACTAACAACAACACACACACACAGCACACACAGCAAAAAAATGTTTTCGCTGACGTGTCGCTGCTGCCGTGTGTACAATGACAGGCCACATTCACGACTCAAATACACACGTATAGATACATATAGTATAACAAGTATTGTAAGAGAGGGAGTGTTAGATGGTTTGAGGTGTATGATTTGACATTAATGACTCACACAATCAACAACACACAACACAGGCACATAGCAGATGTTATATAACTGTATATGAAAACATTGATTCCGCTCAACGTCTGTCCTGCTACCAGACCTCGTCAGAAGCATCCATCTGCCTCTCTCTCCTCCATCCCCTCTCTCTCCTCTCTCCTCCTCCCCGCAGCGGCGACAATAAAAAAAACGTAGCAGGCCATTGAGCCGATACCTGTACAAATGACCCAGACCGCTGCGGTTCCTGCTTTGGAACCGAGCGAGGGCCCATGAGGATGAGAGGGAGAGAGGGACGAAGACAGTCTTTCTCTCTTCCTCTCTTTTTCCTCTTTATCCCTCCGATCCACCTTCTCTTCTCGTCCGTTATCCCCTTCCCCCCCCCCATTTGCCATGGTCCTGTCCCCCCCCTCCTCGAGTCCCGCCTTCCTCACCCTCTCTCTCCGGCCTCGTCTCTCTCTCTCTCAGGCGCGCGCACAGTCCAGAGGAGGAGGAGGAGGAGAGAGAGAGAGAAAGAGAGAGAGCCACACTGAGCAAAGCAGACCCTCACAACCGCTTAAGAACGAGGGAGGAGGAGGGAGATATAGAGAGAGAAAGTGAGGGTTTAATAACAGAGCTAACATTCAGATCACTGTGCGACATTCAGAGAGAGACATAACGTAGGAGGGTTGTGTGTGAAAAAGAACAGGGAGAGAATGAAAGAAACGAGTGTGGAGAGAAACATGCTTTAAAAGGAATAGTTCCACTCAAAAACCAAAATCCTGTGCTTCGTTTCAAACCTGTGTGATTCTCTTTCCTAACGTGGCAAGCGTGAATGGAGGTGTTTTTAGCCCAGACCCGTTTCATGCTGCTCTGTACCATGTTAATGAAAGCCTAACAGTGAGCTGCTATAATATTTAAAAGCTCTGTAAATGACATAATGCGGCCAGTCCTGAACTCATGGAAGTGCAGACAGAAAGCTAACATTTGCATTCATTGCAGCTGACAGAACGCTTTTATTCCAAAGTGTTCCTTGCATTGCAGTAATGGTACATATTTTATGTAGAAATGCATGCATTGGCCTGGAAATCGAACCCATTTCATTGCAAGGTTGTGCTCATGTTGTGTTGAGATACAGGAATACGCAATTTTAATGATTAAATCTTCCTATTGCAACAGTGTTTAAAGGCAGAAAGCCAAAAGTGCCAAAAGTAATTTCTTGCCAGCTGTCGGGATTCTGGTTGGTTTTTGTTGTTTAGACATAAAGGGCCAAAACAGCATAAAAATATGTGACCCTGGAGCACAAAGCATCTTAAGTCTTTGGGGTATATTTGTAGCAATAGCCAACAATACCATTGTAATGGGTCCAAAAATATAAATTTTTCTTTTATGCCAAAAAATTATTAGGATAATTAAGTAAAGATCATGTTCCATAAACTATATTTAATGAATGTCCTACCGTAAATATAATCAAAACTTATTTTTTTATTAGCACTATAGCATTGCTGTAGAACTTAATTTGTGACAAAGTTGTAATGGCTATTTTTTCAATATTTTTTGATTTTTTTTTTGCGAACCCTGCACATTTTCCAAGATTTTCAAATAGTTGTGTGTCTTTGGCAATATTGTCCCTATCCATAATAAACCATACATCAATGGAAATCTTATTTAATTGCATCTTGTCACATATACTGTGGCCTCCTGAAGTCACAACGACAGTGTTGCCATCAGGAGCACGACTGAAAATGCATTGTCAAGGGCATTGCCTAGGAACTGACTTGCATTGCCAAACATCATGCGCTATTGTATGAGCTACAGGAATGCTTCATTTTTAATTGATATTTTTGTTCTGATCATGGCAAGATTTGATGTCAGTGATGACAAAAGAAACTTCTTGATAGCTTCTGGTTTCTGGTTACAGTTTTTTTGTTGTAGACAAAAGTGCCAGAAACACCATAAACATAATCTCAAATGGAATAATACTGTGGCCTCATGAAGTCTTCTGATAGCGTTTTGTCATGAGAAGCAGATATAAGTTCAACATTTTATGTGTTTAATGGGTTGTAAGATACTTTC
Organism: Cyprinus carpio; assembly: GCF_018340385.1. Lineage (NCBI taxonomy): Eukaryota > Metazoa > Chordata > Actinopteri > Cypriniformes > Cyprinidae > Cyprinus > Cyprinus carpio. The sequence continues at coordinate 21,301,936 of NC_056620.1, forward strand.
ATCCAGAGTGACTACAAATACTGCTTCCAGGGTACATATTTTTATATAAAAATACAATGCATTTTTTTTGCCTGGGAATGGACACACTCCATGCATTACAAAACATACTTTTTTATTGTGTTGAGCTACAATAAATGCTTTCATATGAACTGATAATTTTTTTCCTATCATAGCAATGGGTTTGACGTCACTGACACTGGTTTTCAGTATAATTTTATTGTGTTGTAAACAAATAGCTTATATCATGATGATGCCGACCCAAAATTGACCATATTACAATTTATGCTTTTTTGACAATTATATAATAAATGCCCTGCATTCCCCTAATAATCCACACCACCCATTTGCTGGTGCAATGATCTAGTGTTTGTGCTGTTGAAATGCCTTTTTTAAATTGTTAACCACTGATCATTTTTTTTTCTCTTATAACAGCAGGGTTTGGTGTCAAAGATGGCAAAAGCCTTTCTTGGGATGCCACACGATGCATGCAGGAATATAGTAATATAATGACCTCCACACTCACATCACTCAAGCATCAACGTTCAATTGCTTTTATGGGATACTTTCATGGTGTTTTTTCTGGTCTTGGTCTTGACATCTCTGGGTTTACAGTCTAATTTGTTTGATGCTGATGAAAAGGGTTGAAACACACCAATAAAGTCTTTAAAAGTAACACAGCAACCATCTGTGGCTGCATTTCTCAATGACGCAAACAGAAATGAGATTTCAGAGCTTTTGATGGGCCAAATGGTTTCAGTTAATAAATGATTTAAATACAGTGTGTTTCCTCATCAGCCAACATCATATAACTTCAGAAGACTGGGGCATACTGAGTAAATATGACTAACCAGTGCAAAAGTTTTGCGGTGCGGTAGTAAGAACTTTTTTATCCAAAGTAAATAATCAGTAAGGACAAAACATTGCATTGATCAAAGAGCGTAAAGATTTATCAATGTTACAAAAGTATGTATTTCAAATCAATGCAGTTCTTTTGAACTTTCTATTCATCAAAAATCTTTATCATGTTTCCTCACAAAATTATGAAGCCTCAACATTCGGTTCCCCATATAAGGGTGAGTAGCCTATATACAAATTCAATAATTGAATAAAAAATCATTTTTTTGGTGTTCTATTCCTTTCATACAGAGCCGGCAATAAATTGGGGGATTTTGATGAGTTGGGTTAAGATGCCGACGGAACCTCGCCCTGCATGGCAACAATGATCCAGACAGCTACATTTTAATGATGTTCACTGACACGTCTCACACACACACCCCCATGCAACATGCACAAACACACACACACAAATGAATGTCACACAATGTTACAATCCCTCAACTGAGCTGTCTTCAGCTGATACAGGGTGCGGTGAGTGAGGAGACAGATCAGAGATACAAGAGAACGGCAGCAGAGAGACAGCAGCGGGCTCACACCGCATGTGTTAATATTCCACATGAGAGCCACAGATCCAAACACTGTTGTGTCATTTTTTTTGAAAGTGGCTGTGACATTAGTATACCCGATCTAGTGGAGGCAGACTCGCGTTTTGCACTGGCCAGCAAGCGTTTGAAACAGGAAGCAGCCGCTAATCTTTTTTGTGGTGAATCCACTTGACCAAAACCCATGGATAGATTTCACTGGATCTACATGTGCGGTTTAGTTTATACTTACACACACGTTTGCGCACATACACACACACACACACACACACACACACACACACACACACACACACACACACACACACACACACACAGCCAATCTAGAAAAACTTCTAGTATAGAAGCACAGAACTACTGTGACACCACTTTAGGTTTAAAATAATTTCAGTTAAGTTTTTAACACGAGTTTTTAACAGAGTTGTTATTTCTACAGTACCTTTTAGAAATTATGGAATATTAACTAATAGTTTGGGGGCACTAAGATTTTTTTTTAAATTACTTTTACTTAGCAAAGATGCAGATATTAAATTGATCAAAAGTGACAATAATTACATTTATAATGCTACAAAGATTTTTATTTCAAATAAATGCAGTTCTTTTGAACTTTCTATTCATCAAAAAATCCTGGAAAATATTTAACCATGGTTTTACCCAAAAATATGAAGCAGCACACTGTTTTCAACACTGATCATAATCAAACTGTTTCTTGAGCAGAAAATCAGCAATTTAGAATAATTTCTAAGGATCATGTTGGCACTGAAGACTGGAGTATGATTCTGAAATACAGCTTTGATCCAGGAATAGATTACATTGTAACAATATATTCAAATAGAAACAGTTTATTTTAATTGTATAAGATTTCATAAATTTAGCTGTGGTTAAATGTTGCCTACAATTAAACAAACATTTTCAAAACACCAAACACATACAAATTTGTCATAGAAAATTAAATATAGAAACCCTCCAAATAACATTTGTACAGTTCCATACTGTTCCCACTGGGCACTTCAAGACCACCGGACTTTCCTACTGTTTAATGACGAACAGCTTCCTCCCCTTCCTCTTTGCCTTCTCACTGCGGCTCTCTGAAACACACACACACACACACACAGTCCGACTGTTAGCACCTGTAGGCGTGTATATCTGTGTAAAAAAGTGTAGAAGTGTGATTTATTCAAATTGATGTGATTTTTGCATATTCGTGTGCTGTGCAGAGATTATGTGAGAAGGCAAATCACCACGGGGAAAAGCTCTTGGGGACATCCTCAAAAACGGAAAAGAATAAAAGGATACATAAAGAAATGAAATTATTCACCATTGTGTTTTAAGAATTACAGTTTGTCAATAGTTCTTACATATAGCTTCATTTAGGTAGAACAGAAGTCCACATTTAGAAATACGAGCGCTCAGACGTTCATCTTTCATAGATCAGGAGAACTGGATTTCTCTGTATTTTAAGTATCAACTCAGATATTTCTTCTATTCTATTTTATAAGAGCTGTCAACAGGTACTATATACATTTCTTTTTGAAGGATCAAAGGACATTTGTGACCCTGGACCACAAAACCAGTCAAAAGGGTAAATTTTTTGAAATTGAGATTTATACGTCATCTGACAGCTGGAATAAATAAGATAGAAAATCTGGAATCTGAGGGTGCAAAAAAATCTAAATATTGAGAAAATTGCCTTTAAAGTTGTCCAAATGAAGTCTTTAGCAATGCATATTACTTATCAAAAAGTAAATTTTTATATATTTACTGTAGGAAATTTTTACAAAATATCTTTATGGAACATGATCTTTACTTAATATCTTAATGATTTTTGGCATAAAAGAAAAATCAATAATTTTGAACCGTACAGTGTATTGTTGGCTATTGGGTACAAAATATACCCCCAGAGACTTAAGACTGCTTTTGTGCTCCAGGGTCACATTTGAGACTGTTGAGACTTAAAATAAAGGCTCATTTATTTGCACTGTATCTACGTTGTTATCTAAGAGACACATCTGAGATATTACAGAGAGCTGAGGTGTGATTGGTATGCTGTACCTGTATGCTGCTCCTGGGTTTGGGGCAGTACCTCTTCTACACATTCAGCAGGAAACCAGCCTGTTCTGCCCTTCACTGTTCCTTCCCAGAATCCCCCTTCACCTACACTCAACACTGAGAGGGTTTGACAGCTTTAACAAACCTTAAATATTCCTTCCATGTTAATGCTAAATTGAAGATAAACGACATAAAGAGACTTCTGACCTTTGACCTTGTCCCCTTTGCTGAGGGCTGACCTCTCGCTCACCGTGAGGCAGAGTGAGAGCAGTGTCGCCACAAACCGCGACCCCGGAACCAGCGCTGTAGAGACGTTTCCTCTGTCCTCCTCTACAACAGACACAGACACACCAGTGCTGTTAACTAAAATAAACCTATTAACAATCATTTTCAGTAATCCAAATATTAGATTCAAAACTAAAAAAACTTATTTTATTTAAGTTATTCAATATAAATTAATATAAATTAAATCTATATATAAATATAATTAGATGTAATTAACTTGGATTATGTTGTAGTATCTAAGTGTTTCCTTGGTGAAATTATATAATCCATTATTTCTTTCTGTTGTGCTCTTTATTGACTTTAGTTATGCCAAAATAATTAGGATATTAAGAAAAGATCCTGTACCATGAAGATATTTTGTAAATTTCCTACTGTAGATATATCAAAACTTAATTTTTGATAAGTAATATGCATTGCTAATGATTCATTTTAGAACAACTTCAAAGGCAATTTTCTCAGTATTTTGATTTTTTTTTTTCACCCACACATTTCCCGATTGTCAAATGAGTTGTATCTTGGCCAAATATTGTCTGATCATAATAAACCATACATCAATGAAAAGATTATTTATTTATTCAGGTTTTTGTGGTCCAAGGTTCACATATATATATATATATAATATATATATATATATATATATATATATATCTTTTTTTTTATATATATATATATATATACTATAATATATATAAAGATAGAATCTAGAAAAAAATAAACATAATCTTAAACTACTGCTAACATTTCTAAAAACTAATACTTAAATACATGTACAAGTTAAAGCTATGCAGAAATATACAAAAAACTATAATATAAAGTAACAAATTTAGATTAAAAAAAATGAAATCGAAATTAGAAATGTGCCTTTAGTAACTAATGGAAATAAATGTTTTAAGCTGAAGTACTAAAATAACTAAAAACTAAAAAGGAAATAAATATAATGGGAAGAAAGCTAAATCGAAATATATAAAAAAAATACTGAAAAAGAAATGACCAAACATAAAACGATCTTAAAAGCTAATATTAAAAAATGCTAAAACTAAATACTGAAATAAATATAAAATATATTACAGAAGAAGTATGCAGAATATTACAAAAAAGAATAAAAATGACAAAAACTCACAATAAATTTATACTTTACATTTTTGGCAAACAAACGCCTCAATAAATACATGTAAGCTAAATACTAAAATCACCAAAATAAAAAAAAAAAAAAAAAAAAAAAAAAAAAGAAAACAGATAACAACCTACAATAAAAAACCGTCAAAATGCTAAATTAAAACTAAATAAAGTTTAATAAAAACACTTTCTTGACAATATTTACAAGAAAAGCATAACTGATAGAACGGAATAACAACTTAAATAAACTCAAATTAAAATGAAACGAATAAAAGATCATTTAAAATGTAGAAATATATAATACAAGGTTGCAAAGGAGTGGAACATTTCAAATTTCAAAAATCCCGGAATTCCAAAAGTCCTGGAAAGTTTTCCAAAATTTTGGGAATATTTCCAACATGTACTGTAAATTTTCTACCTTTTTGCAACCCTAATAATAAACAAAATATAATACTGGGACAGACAGAAAATACAGAATACACTAATGTGAACATACAGGCAAAAAGTTGGTAGCCGCATCCAAGGTCATAAAAAAGAGTGTGGGCGGGTGACTTTTTGCGTTAGTGCCAATGAATAATGTTGGCCCTCGGCTTTGTTAATAGGATATTTTTCCAATGATTTGGTGAGTGGCAATACTCCTTAGTATCTGGATCTCATCCATTATTTGACCTACGTGGGACCAAATCCTCACAAAATCTATTAATTTCAGGATGTTACCACTAATTTCAAGACTGGCTGAACCACACGGAAACGTCAACAGTTTAAGAATCCACTTCTGATAACTTCAAATGTACTAATGGATAGAGCCCATAGAGTGAGTGTTTTAGGCCTGAGTGATTGATTTCTTTGTACAGTAAGGCATAGGACAGTGTTTTGGTTTTCTTAGGAGGCCACTGAGTAAGAAGTTAACTCAGTATGGCGAGTGGCGCTTTGGCCAAAGCCGAACAGAGCAAATCAGCGACGTGCAAAATAGTGGGAGTCAGAGCTTCTGTAATGTACCTAAGAAGAGCAACGAAATCAACAACGCTGACAGTTTTTAACATATAAAAACACCACAATTTATAGATGTAAGTATCTGAGCAAGTATTGTACACTTTAAAAACCCGTCCATATAATCAACTGATATTTTCTGTGGTTTCTCTATGCAAGTGGTTTTGGCTGTAAAGTCACCCCGATGTTCATGCACCTCCTGCACACAGCTACTGTGGAGGTGAAACGTTCACAAACGGCTATACGCTAAACTACCGTCTGTGATTCACGCCTCTCAAGACCAACCACAAACCGAACAAACGACCAGACAAAGTTTGCTCCTCGAAAATATCAATTAAAAACAAAAATGGAAATGACAATAAATACCATACACATTACCTTTCACATTGACTTTAATGCATTCCAGAACCTTTAAGTCTTTGCAACTTTTTTTTTTGCACAATTTACTTATGATCTGAGTTATATATATACATAGATACATTATATAGAATTTAATTTTAATTTTTTAAAAAAAGCAAGCAACAAAAAACATTGTATTTTTTGTTTGCTGTTTGCTTTTTTCAAAAAAAAAAAAAATTTCAAGTAATTAAAGGCAATCCACACCAAAAACAAAAACATTTTTTTTTACATCCCGCAATATATCATAAGTTAAAATTTAAAAAAGTAAACTGAAAATATATCTTTTAAAGTGCCAAACATTACGATAAACACTTTAGTTTTGCATTTATTTTTGACTGACAATCTGATACTTATCGATATTCTCTAGCATATTTTATATCGATATAAATAATATACAATAATATATATTATATATATATACTATGTGATATCGTGTATATCTTCCTCTGTTTAGACATATAACCACCACACATTGTTTTTTTGTTTGTTGGTTTGCTTTTGTTTATATTTTCACTTTATGAAAGGCATATGCCCCACCACCAACCTTCAGTTTTTCACGTTTATCTTACATAATGGTTTAAACATTGCGTAATGTGTCCATTGAACAAAGAAAAAACACAAAAGTAGTTTTTTTTTTTCCATTTTCTTTGATGGGTTTTGTCACCCAATTTTGACCTGGAAACGTTCCCTGACCAGGTTGGCAGATTTTGTTCGCTTTCACCAACGGGAGGTTTTACCAGCACTGAAACATCAAATGACCAGCTGTCCATTGAAAGATAAACAAACGTAATCACATCCCGGGGCACCTGAGAAATACATTTATCATCTATGACACCCTAAGGTGATTTCTCATTTCCATCGTTTTGCAACTGGGCTTCATACTGGCAGGCGCTGCTCCTGGTTTGGTGTTGCTTTCGGCCTGCTGAGCGTTCAGTAGCCTTGTCACTCTTCTCCCCAGTCCGAAGCTCCGGTGGCACCTTGTCATCATCAAGTAACTAAACTTCCTTAAATTTCCCCCACTGCTGCAGCTTTTGTCCAGAGAAAAAAAAAAAAAGAGACCCAGGGCTACAATAATCAATCGATTCCCAGTACTCTCCCCAGGTACTCGCACGCCTTCCTCCTGTCACAGAATTACCCTGTTCTTTCTACTCGCTTGCCTCTTCCGCGTCCTGCAGAGATCCAACATACTTCTTTGATTCCCCCCACAACTTCCCCACCGACACTGCGCAATGTTATTTGTCCAATTAACTGGCCCTCCTCTCACCGAAGCATCAACATGATTGAACTGGCAATACATAGCCGGGCCAACCTGCTCGAATCATCTCCTAGCCGGTTCCCCTCGCACTCCGCTCGCTTTCCACCGATCATCCCCCACCCACTTTTTTCCACCACCCACATTCCCCCCCAGCACCCCCGCCGCAACCCCACGCCTCCCCTGAAATCAAATTTAATATCACCCTGTCCACTTTCAAAAATAGTAAAACATAATTACATCAGTCAAACTAGAGCCACAATGTCTTTCTAGGACATATCCGATTGTGAACATATTTAGTTTTCTGCTACGTTCCATTTGTTTCTTTAATTTAAGTAGCCGCATTTATTAGACGGAGCAACCGTCAACTGCCTAGTAATTCGTACCTCGCATTAGTAATTATACCTTCCTTTATTAACTGCACTTTGGCGGTGTGTTATTTCTTAAAACTCCCATCCAGATTATTTCATTTTCGATTTTTCTAATAAAGCGCTATTTTAAAAGCTCCTTTATGACAGATATTTAAGAAATTATGTTTTACATCTCATTGTATTCCAGTTATAATTTCGGTTTAGTGTATTCTTTTTTTTAGTCTTTTACATTTAAAAGTTTATTCATAATTTTTTTATTCTGATTTAGGCATTTGTTGTGTTATTTGTGTATTTTTAAATGCTAAGTGAAGGTATCTATTTTAGCGAAGTGTTTCCTTCAGATAACATGCTCGTTTTTACATTAAATCAGGTTTCTAAACGTAGGGGTGTTCGGGACCTTTTATTTGTAACCTGCAAAAACGGTGACAAACCACTAAAAACTTTCTTTTCCCGATTTTCATTTTGACAATCCTCACCAAATCCAATGCGTCGCCTTAAAATTGTAACGGCCTATCTGACATTTTTACAAAAGGGAGTCTCTCAACCTATTCTTTTTTTACCAATTTATTGAAACAACGCAATGCTTCTTTGGTAAGCTGTTGTACACTTTGAAACTTTTGTTTTTGTTAGAAAAAAAAAAAGGGTTCGATCTAGCAGAAGTCTATGGACAAAACCAAAAACTTTGAGCCTCAATAATCCTCAAACCTGTCAGAGAATGCAGATAGCCCCTCATAATCCCAAGCCGGCGTGTGTCAACAACAGTCACACCCAAGAGAACAGACGTTGGTTAACTACAATCACCCCTGCCTCCCTCGTTGTTTTTTGCTGCCTTTCCTCCGGTCCTCGTCCTCACTCTCTCCCGCGGACCGGGGATCGGGTCCGGCCTATCGGGGGGACTGGCTGGAGCTCCTCAACGCAAAAGTAGGCCGGCGCGCTTTTGCGTCTGATCTGGAAGGCAGAGCAAAGGCATGATTTGCGGACTGATGTCTGGGCTGGCGTTTGTCCCCTGCTGGCCAAGCTAGGAGGTTGAGGTGCGTGCTACGCCTACGGCGCAGGTGGCAATAGCTGGCGGCAGGCCGTCGGGCAGCCCTACGGTGAGTCCATGAGCGTCGTCCCCAGTGTTCTCGCTCTTGGCCACTGCGCAGCGGAGTGGAGAATGCCTGAGGCCGGCTGTGCGGGCTTTGACTTACCCTACCATCCCTCACGAGAGGAGCCGTCTTTGGTGGGAGTCTATCTAAAATGGACCTGAGCGGTAATAATAAATAAACGATTAGAGAGACGCGGAAGGCCAGAAGCGGTTATGAGTGCGGCAGGTTCCACAAACCCTCCTGCGCTGCCCTTGATGTCCCTACCTAGGCAACTGCCTTTCCAGGAGTGCTTACACAGGGCAAGCGATTTGACACAGAAACGGACGTACCTCGGCCCGCAAACTGGAAAAAAAGCAGTGGTGGTGAGCAATACAACTCCGAACATCTTCAAATATACATCTGTTATAAGATATATATATATTATATCTATATATATATATTTATATATTGCTATTTGGAACTGTTTATGTAAGATTTTTTCCGAGAGTTTTTTTTGTACGTTTTATTAATTTTTTCATCTAATCATTTTTAATGTTTATGTTTTTATTTTTTGTGTTAGCTTTATATTTCAATGACTGTTAAAGCGACACTTTATTCTTTTACAATTTTTTTATTTTTTACTTACCTACAGTTTTCATTTAGCTTGTCACAACGCGATGATTGGATTTATGGCTTCTGCTATGAAAGACCCTTGTGCCTCCTGCCCGTACAGTTGTAGCCCACCCAAAATAAGATATTTTTTTGCAGGCAGCACACTCAATGTTGGCACATGCTAAGATGTTGTGTAGGGAAAGCTATGGGACTTACTTTATCATTTCTTTCAGACCTTACGGAATATCTTAAAATGTGCACTTACCAACATCGGCAGCCTTGTATTTTTTGATGAGTTCTCCGAGTTCCAAAAATGTCCAGACCTTCACCGCAACCTGCCAACACAAAACAGTATTGGCAAAAAGGCGGTGCCGCCACGCAAGCTTTAATATGAGGGACAATTGTTGCAAAAATTCTAAGGAGGAAACTGCACTGGACTATTTTTTTTTTTTAATATTACATGTCATTGTTTTGGCTAGCCTTATTTTTCGTACAGTGGTGAAACATCCACATGAACGTACCAAAACATTAATTCCATGTTGATTTAAAACCATAGCACACAGATACCTGGAACGGGGTGTTAGGGCCGCTGTTTTGTTCTTTATCTCCTTCCTGGCTCCTCAGCGGTAACAGTACGGACCCGGCGCAGCTCTCCTTGGTGGAACAAACGAGAATCTTAAATCAAAATTCCAAGGGAAAAGAAGTGGTATTTTTGGGGGGAGCTGATTTTCTGGGTGTGCCCGTTGGTCAGAAGCAGAATATCTACCTCTTTCATTCACGGGGATAGGCTAACCCCATTCCTTCTCCATTGACAGACTATGTGCTCCTCTTGTTTTCACACATAAATTCACTGAAATTTGGGGTCAATTTTACTCAGGGAAAACGCATAGGCTTAAGTCTTCATTTGCCTACCTATACGTAGAATGTATACTATCCGATATTAAGGAATATTGGTGTTGGGGGAACAAGAACCAAAATGCGGATGAAGGTATTCGTGGTTGGCAAGGTATTCAACATGTAATGCCAAGACTTACATGGATTACGACCTTTCAAAGGCCTTAGTCTTTGGCCTGGATCTGTGAATTAAGACTTTTTTAAGAACCCCAAATAATAAATAATAAATATTAATATCCTAAAATAACGCTGAGAAAAACAAAAAAAAAAAAAAAAAAAACGGAAAAAAAAGCTAACTTTTCCCATAAATGTACGGGACAAAAAAATTTGAACCCAATAATCCCTAAACTTTAACTAGTTTTTATTTACAAAAATACAAAAAAAATTGAATGAAAACTGAACGATAGACTAACCTATTGTAAAAAACTACTATGTTATTGAATACTTCCCATAGACGGGCCTACACTATTGATAAATAGCTCCATCCCCAGTGTCACCGTCGTATTTACCGTCCGCCTCTGTCAGCTTCCCTTGTTGTTAAAAGGCCTATTGGTCTGTGGTAGGGCCGGGTTTCCTATGCATTCTTGGGAGCGGTTGGTCTTCCCCATATAACATACGGTGTTCTACGTGTTGAGCGAATCGTTGCTGGCCCCGCCCAGGAGTTGAGTGTGACCCAAAACAGAGGGGTTAACGAAACAAGAACGCAAATCCAGAAAAAGCTTCCAGAAGAACAAGGAACAATCAGATAGGAACAGTCAAACAAAAAAAGGCAAGCCAGGTCAGAAAGTGCCATGTCTTTCTGAGTGGCGGGGTATTCTTGGCATCTTTCCTATTGACCCGAACTTGATGATGCCGCATATTCTATCCTTTTTTTTTTGTTTTTTCAAATTAACATTATTAGTGATTATGAATAAATAGTACCGTATTACCACCATCTGCTTTTAATTTCGATTGTGAATTACTTTTTCGTATTTACTATTATCCACTTCATTTTAATTTAATGCAACAATTTCATGTGTTTCTCAATATTGTAGTAGTCTTGTGTGTTTTTATACTGGACACTCTGATCCAATATATTTTTAATAGTAAATACTTGATATATTGTTAATACATTTACTAAGTGTTGGTCTATGGATTTAGTAATTTTTATTGTTTTAGTTATTTATTTATAAAGTTTTAGTACTTGTTCTTTTATGTGTTCTTCTAAATATTGTGTTCGTTTATGTTTTTTTTATACATCAACCACTCTGCCCGGTAATTACTTTTAGTATCGCGGTGACTTGAGTTTTTAGTACAGAGTTGTATTGACATTAGTTTTAATTTTTATATTATTAATTTTAATTTAACTATTTTCTTTTTTTTTTTATTGTTTTAAAGTTTAGTTGTTTAGTTTTTATAATATTGACAACTCTGGTCCCGCATTAAGTCTCATGAAACGTATTGTTATCTATATTATATTATCTTATATATAATAATCAAATTTACCGTAATAATGTTTTTACATTTTTTATGCGTTTGCTCATAAAAAAGCAAATTTGCTAGTTCTTCGATGTAGTCGTTATTACAGTTTTTAAATTTGCTGCCTTGGCAGCTGTCTGAACGATGTTTTGGTTTTTATCTCCGTTACACATTATTTTAGGTGACTACCACACCCAGTTCCTGATGGTTTTATGTTTGCTGTAACTGCACTAACCTGCTCTGCTCCTCTAGATAATTCTTACTGATCATTGAAAAGCCCATATCATGTGAAGAAGCTTGACTTTCATTTCTCCGAATGTTTTACCCAATGGGCTGGAAGCCGCATTTACAGTAGGAAGATATATAATACATTAGTATCCATGTCGCTTCCGAGTCGTTGTGGACTCGTAACCATGGTACCATTGATGTGGGGGGGAACGGCATGGTACTTGTCGGAGGTATGGGCAAGACTGCAGATATTCAGCCATGTTTGTTAGCCCAGCACGCTTAGCAATCATACTGAGGGACATTCTAAGCAGGAGCTTTAGAAAGGAAGAGCAAGCGAGAAAAGAGCAGAGAATTGTAAAGAGCAATTTAAAAGAGAAAGTGTGTTAAAACCAGGGCACCAGACAGAATTAAGCAGGAGAAGACGATGAATGAAATGAGAGATGAGAGATGGGTACCTGTGAACTTCAACCCTCTCCTAACGCCTCTTCATGTCTGATCTATGGAGAGGAGAGAGAAGCAGACAGCGGAGGGACTCTGGACAGTGTCTGACAGATGATTCAGAAGCCCCTAGACCGCTGTTCTCCATTCGTCTGTACTGTACTGATTGGCCTGCAGGATTCATGTGGTTGTCAAGACTCCGGTGGGTTTTGCTGACTTAGAAGCAGCCAGTGAGCCTCATGACGCCAACTGGGGGGTGTAGCGGTTATATCTCAGAGCGATGTGGCTGGAAGGTCATGCCATGCGCTATCAACTGTTGTGCCTTAAAGCAAAGCACTTAACTGCAGGAAAAACATGAACTGTGATAAGTGTTACTGGATAAAACATCTGCTTAATCACAGCTTCTGACATGATTTCTTCAGGATTGACCTGGATTAGGCAATATGTACAACCTTACGGACAGCAAGGACTAAATTTTTTAGAAGTGTCCATACTCGGCAGAAGGCAGTGTTCCTATGCAGTTGTATTAATATTTTTATAGTCATTAAGTTTTAGTAATTTTATTATGTGCTAGATAAGGCATTTTTATCCACTGTTAGTCTGTAAATATTTTACAGCACTTTTGTGTATTTTAGATTTCATTTAGTAATTTTAGTACTTAAAGGGATAGTTCACCCAAAACTGAAAAATTCGTGTCAAGATGGCTACTCACCCTCGTGTCGGTCCAAACCCGTAAGACCTTCGCTCATCTTTGAAACACAAATTAAGATATTTGTGATGCCAATTCTGAGAGCTCTCTGACCCTCCCATACTGAACGATCAAGATTCTCAGAAACATAGCGGTCAGGACCATGTGAGACAGTGGTTCACCCCGTAATTTTTACGAAGCTACGAGAATACTTTTTGTGCGCAAAGAAAACAAAAAATAACGACTTTATTCAACAATTCATTGTCTCAGGAGCATCCCCTATAGTGCCATTTTGGAGAGTAATATTTTTTGTATTATCTAGTTTAGAATTAAGTTTACTATGTGCGATTATCATTTTTATCCTTTTTCAAAAAATATCTATAGAGTTTAATTAATTTCATTTCAGCTTTAATTTTAGTATTTATTCCTTCAAAATTAAATCACACAAAATCAAATGTATTTATAAAGCACTTTTTAAAAGTGCAGAATGTCCCAAAGTGCTGTACAAAATAAGTAAATACAGGATATACAGAATAATTAATTAACTTATTTATTAAATAGAAATAATACCCAATAATAGAAAAAATAAATAAATAAATATAATTTCAGTTAGTTGCCAAAGCAATTTTCATTATCCTTCTCTACATCTGATAGTTATTTTTCATTTGATAGCACTTCCTCTTTTATTTTATTCCAGCCAGGAATTTCAGTTATTTCTAATGAGGGTTTTGGAAACAAGTTCAGGCTTGCTGAGTTTATTGTATATACAGTTTGAGTTCGCAACAAAATATACTGAAGCAAGGAGCATTTTCTCGTTCCGTTTTAAAAACAACTGCGTAATTAGGCGTATTAACTTGATACCTGTATACTTGCCTTTAGTGCAATTTTTAAATTTGCTGTGTATGAGGTTCAAGTTAAAGATCCCTGCATCTGATGGAAACTTCAGCAGAGGTATGAACAAAGGTCCAGGCGCTTACAAATTAAAGACACAATGATGACCCGGATGAATGAAACATGCAACAAAAATGCACAGGTGGTTAGAAACAAAAGGCGAAGATTTAAAAAAAAAAATTCAAACAATGAAAGAAATCCATGTTTGAATACTTGAGTCTACTATTTTCTAGTCATCTAATGTAGCAAAACACACATTTTTTTATTAAAAATGTGACCCTGGAACACAAAAGCAGTCTTAAGTCTCCTGGGGGTAATATGTTTGTAGCAATAGCCAAAAATACATTGTATGGGTCAAAATGATTGATTTTTATTTTATGCCAAAAATAATTTGGATATTAAGTAAAGATCATGTTCCATTAAGGTATTTTGTAAATTTCCTACTGTAAATATATTAAAACTTAATTTTTGATTAGTAATATGCATTGCTAAGAACTTAATTTGGTCAACTGTAAAGTCGATTTTTTAAATATTTGTTTTTTTATTTTATTTATTTATTTATGTTTTTAGCACCCTCAGATTCTAGATTTTCAAATGGTTTAAATCTACCCTAATGACTGGTTTTGTGGTCCAGGGTCACAAATATTGTGGGTCACATAGAGAAATGAAAAGAGAACCAAAAAAAGAGAGAGAGAGAATTATGTAAACAGAACACACGCATGCACACATATACTCACAGCTTTGACATGTATTGGGTCTTTTTGTGTTGAAGACAGTAAACACACCTGGTGTGACTCGTCCCAGCCGTGTCTCGTCTAGACGCCCAGCTGTGCGTCTGTAGTACAGCAGACGTAGTTTCACAGCAGGACGTTTCGCCCCCCGTCAGCACCGAGTGGTACAGCGGCGTCAGTCCACAGCGGTCTGGATAATCTGGAGAAGCTCCCAAAGACAGCAGCGCCTGGGATCAAATGAAGAGTTATGCAAAAACAATTAAGCCGATTAAAGATGCACTAATCAATATTTTGCAGTTGTCACCATCAATTTAACCTGTAAATGAAATGGAGCCAAATGGTGTTTAAAGATATAGTTCACCCAAAAATAAAAGTTTGTTGACAATTCACTCATCCTAAATTAGTCTGTTACTTCATGGAAACAGATTTTGAGAAATGTAGCATTTGCTCACCAGTGGATCCTCTGCAGTGAATGGGTGCCGTCAGAATCAGAGTCCCAAACATCTGATAAAAGCATCACAAGTAATCCACACCACTCCAGTCCATTATTAGTTAATGTCTTGTGAGGCTGAAAGCTGCGTGGTGTAAGGAACCACAATCCATCGTTACACGTTTTTTAACTATTACTGTATCTATTGTTTCTGGCCCAAATAGTCCATAATACCATAATAACACTTCCTACAGTGAAAAAGCCCATCTCCTGTTGTCTATCACATCAAAATCCAGTGCCCATATTTGTTTAGAGCTGTTTTTGGACTGTAAACCAGTGCTTGATCTGTGCAGATTTCTCTCCTGAATTCAGACAAGATGACTTTTTCCACTGTATAAAGCAATATTATGGATAGAGGACTCGTGTTTAGTGACTCATCATAGATGGACTGGAGTTGTGTGGATGATTGTGATGTTTTTATCAGCTGTTTGGACTCTCATTCTGACGGCACCCATTCACTTCAGAGGATCCACTGGTGAGCAAGTGATGCAATGCTACATTTCTCCAAATCTGATGAACAAACAAACTCATCTTCATCTTTGAGGGTCTGATGGCGAGTACATTTTCAGCAAATTTGGGTGAACTATTCCTTTAAATGCATTTCGTCTATCATGCTGTGAGTGAACTGCATGTGTTTGTACCATCAGCGCGGATTGGTTGTGCGCTCTGACTGCTTTATGAGGGCTGTGAATCCGTCTCTGGATCTAAAATCCACATGAGCCCCTGTCAGCACCAGAACTCGAATCCCTTCCACGCTCAGATTGACCTGCAAACCGCCAGAGTCCGAGGAGTCTCTGAGAAACCAGAAGGAAACACACGCTGACACGACAGCTACAGAAGAACAGCTTTATTTAAGACTAACAGGCAACACACACTCAAAAAAAAAAAAAAAAAAAATGGCGTGGAACCTATTTTCATTTCGGACTTGCCTGTAAACTTCAAAGAAACAGCTTGTAATGCACCGAATTAAAAGCACTGAAAAAAAATGCAATAAAATAAAATAAAATAAAAAACTGAGGGGGGCACCTTTATAGATTTTAGTTTAGTTTTGATCATTTTCTGTACAAAATTACTTTATCACTTTTAACAGATTTTTTTTTTTTTTTAACATTTTTTAGTTTAGTTATATTTTATAGTTATAGGTTTTTTTGTTGTTGTTGTTGTTGTATTATTTTAACCTAATCTAAATGAAAATGAGAAATGTTGCACTATTTATTTATTTATTTATTTTAAATATTTATTTTATTTAACGTTTAACACTTAAATATTTTTTAAACATTTAAAAATTTAATTGGGCACCTTTGTAGTTTTTAGTTTAGTTTTACATCATCGTTTTGTAAAACATTTCATTTTGTAAAGCGTTTCCTATTTTATTGCTGAAGTGAAGCTGCTTTGAAACAACCTGTATAGTATAAAGCATAATTTCAAAATACTGAACTCCTGCTTATTCCAGAAACGTCGCTGCAATTAGTGCATTGAATGTCACATCAAATAAAAAGCATCCTTTAAATGAAAAGCACAAGAGATCACGAGAACAGGCTCATCATTGCAACATTATGAGCTTTTGAGTCTAAGGTCAGTGTAATGAGGAGATTGTGAACAGGGAAATGTTGGCCACACAATGACGCTCATCTGAACTGTAAAAATGCCAAAGGTTTAAAACATATTTTTCATTCGAATCTACATCTACCATAACATAACTACATTAAAAAAAAAAAAAAAATAGATCTAACCTCCAGGCCAGTGCTATTTTAGTATCAATGCTATACTACTACAGTTTTTGTAAATATTTTTAATTAAAATTTTTATTTTTTACAGTTTTCACTTAAATTTTATTAAAGTGTTTTACTCATTTTGTTGTTGTTGTTGTTTTGTCATTTTTATTATAATTTTTTAATATGGTAAAAAATAATAACATAAAAATGACAAAAATGAAAATTATTAAAACTTTAATAACTAGAATGAAAGTGAAAACAAAAAAAAATGTATTCATTACTTTACTTAGTTTTAGTTTTTTTAGTATTTTTAAACGAAAATGAGAAATGTTGCTTTGGCAAATTGCTGAAATAAAAAATATACAGTATATATATATATAGATATATATATATCTAAATGTCAATTAACAAATACATGTGGGGGCAATTAACCTTACAATAAGGTCCTATTAGATAATGTTAGTTAATGTATCGACATTAACTTACAGTAAGTAATACATTTGTTACAGCATTTAATAATCTTTTTTAATATTAGTTAATAAAACTGCTCCATCATTAGCTCAGGTTAACTCTGGTCCATTAAATAATATTAACAGATAATAAAGTCGGATTTTAATACTGTTTTAGTAACAGCTGAAATTAACTAAGATTAACAAATGCTTTAGAAGTATTTTCTTCGTTTGTACATGTTAACTAGTGTAGTTAAGTAATGTTAACAAATGAAGAGAAAACAAAAGTTTTCAAAAAAAAAAAACAGTTTTCTGAAAGCTGCAATTAAGTTTGTCTAGTCATATTTTCAAAAGTACCATTTGGAGACTCCCAAATGATTCCTGAGCCTTCACACAGTCTCACCTCCGCTCTCAGTGTCGTGGTAGTTGGGGTCCAGTCCTTTCTCCAGAGCTTTACTCAGCTTCTCCACTGCTCCGGCATAAACATAATCCAGAAACTTCTTCAGATTGGCCTGCAGATGGAGACACACACAGACACTTCACCTCCTTCCTATAAAACATATCCACCTTTCCACGAAAGACTATTTCTAGTCTAGTCAATTATATACGATCTGTTTTGGCAGCTATAGTTTTTTTGTCTTGTATTTACCTTGGTGTGCAGGCTTCGCTAGTTGTTTCTCATCCAGGTTGTCTGTTTGTAGACCCCGCGTCTTAATATCTGAACTGTAAGTTAAAAGACACCAGAAAGAGAGGAGGAACTGGTCAAAGCTTGGTCAGTTTACAAGTTCTGAGAATCAAGAGGCTCTAAATAGATGAAGGAAATGTTTGATTCAAACGGCAAACCAGAAATGCATCACGTCTGGAGACTTTAAATGTGATGCATTTTGTTTTGCAGTTTGAAGGACTAAAGAACTTGTTCAAAATAAATAAAATATAAAATAAAATAAATAAAATAAAATAAAATAAATAAAAATAAAATAAAATAAAAATAAAATAAAATAAAATAAAATAAAATAAAATAAAATAAAATAAAATAAAATAAAATAAATAAAATAAAAATACAATATATTAATATCTAAATAAATATACCAGAGTATTTTTTTAAACCATTTAAATCTTAAATTAAAATAAAATAAAACTGACAACATATATATACATAAGATATATATATATTATATATACTTTAAAAAAAAAAATCAACAAAAATTAGCAATACATTTGTTACAGTGTGTTTAATAATCTTAGATGGTTAATAAAAATGTAAGCATTCATTGTTAATGTTAGCTCAGGTCCATATTAAAAGATTATAAAAGATATAAAAATAAAATATTAAAATATTTACCTTTTGATTTTATTCATTTATTAGTAAATGTTGAAATTAAGATCAACTCAGATTAATAAATACTTTATAAGTATTTGGTATTGCTAGATCATGTTAACTGATGCAGTTAAGTAATGTTAACAAATGAAACCTTATTGTAAAGTGTTACCAGATGTTCTTCTCAGCTGTCAATCCAACAGCAGGTTCCTATTGTGACAACTTGCCCCTATAGGCTCAACAAGTGTTAAATAACTGGTATTATTATTATTATTATTATTATTATTATTATTAATAGGTCAAAAAAGGAGGGAATGTTCAAGCTTTTTTGTTGTGAGGTTTAGGAGCATTCTATGTGATGCTGTCCAGTGTTTGTGAGCCTGTGATCTCATATCCTCTACAGCACCTCCAGGTAGGGAAACTCCCTTCTCCAAGGGACTGGGCGAACTCTCGAAGTAAGCGCTCCTCCTCCAGGAACTTGGCATCTCGTCCGTCTCCAGCTGGCTGGAAGAGGTCCGTGGGCGGAGAGTCGTAATTGTAAACATCCCACAACGACTCGCTGGGAGAACAAATAATCTGCTGCTTTGCGTTCCAAACACTTGAATCCGGATCAAACCGCAAACACTTCTACAGACGGAGAGAGAGAAAACAGGTTTATAAGAACAACAGATTGAACTGGATTTAAAGTTCAAAATTACTTTCAGTTTTATTGACGGCATCTGTGATGTGCCGTCGTTCACCACAGAGCTTCATTTTGACTCATAATCATAAAAGTCCTGTTTACAGTAATGTATTTAGAATTGATGTCTACTGAAAAAGACATTCTGGAGGTTTTTACAAGAACAATTGTGCAACCTTCTATATCTGCATGCAAAACTTGTCATTGTAAATGCATTAAAAAAAAAAACGATATAAATCCATATTTTGTTACATGAAACTAAATAAACATTAACTGAATTAAATAAAATATGACAAACTATTTTAGCTAGTTGCCAAAGCAACATTTCTTATTTTTAACAATTTAAACAAACTAAAACTAATTAAAAAAAAAACTTTAAAATTAAATTTAAACAATAAAATATTTAAATATTTAGTAATATTTAAATATTTTGTAACATTTAAAAAAAAAAAAAAAATTACAAAAACTGCAAAATTACTAAAACTCTGGCTAAACTTAAAGTTAAAACAGAAAACATAAGAAATAAGAAATATAATAATAAGATACAAAACAAGATTAACAAACTATTAAAAATATATATGAATTATTAATATAATTGAATATTAAATATTAAATAATTAATATTATTAAATAATGACACAACCCCATTACTGTAAACATATTTGCAATATGTTGCAATCATTTTCTTTGATAAAAAAAAACATTCATTAAAATATAAAAATTAAATATTATATTTAAAATTATTAAAAGGACACTGAAACCCATTTCTGTAAATATATTTGCAGTACATCGCAATCATTTTCTGTGGTGAACAACAACATGTCAAATATTATGTTGAACCTGAAACATTTTGTATGTTTAAATCATTAATGACACCTTATGTATATAATACAACATATTTCAGTGTCGTTTGCATTGAACCTTAATCACTTTTACAAGCCCTTTCAAAAGCTTTAAACAGGCTTCTGCCATACTGAAAACCATAAACCATCCTGCATATTAAAATCCATCACCGAACTTCATAATATGCAGCTTTATCTGGGGATTGTTAATGTGCCGCAATTGAGCGTATTAAAGTGAGCTGCTAATTGAGTCAGGAGTTGAGATGAGTTTTAGAATGAGAATGATTTTGACAGTCTTTTAAATCAGGTCAGAGCTCCCACACAATTCACCAGAAGGAACTCAAGCTCAGTGTGTGTGTTTATTTAAAATTTCCCAGAATAGCTTGACACCGCACACATACTATACAAACACAGTAAATATTCCTTCATTACGGGTTCCCATGTTCCCCTTTTCTCCCCCTGAATTCATTTATTGTTAAATTTTCTTCTAATGTCTCGATTCCTCCTACTGTAACCTTGGGAGACACAACAGATCCAGAGTATATAATTTTTGTGTGTGTGTGTGTGTGTGTGTGTGTGTGTGTGTGTGTGTGTGTGTGTGTGTGTGTGTGTGTGTGTGTGTGTGTGTGTGTGTGTGTGTGTGTGTGTGTGTTTGTGTTTTTGTGTGTGTGTGTGTGTTGTTTTCACATGAGAAAAATCTAAGAAGCAGAGGACTTAAGCAAAAGTCTCCATTCGGCTCTGCATGTCATCAGAATGCTGTGAAGGATAATTAGAGATTGACCAATATTGTACAATAGTGCCAAATTAGCAATATGTAGAAAAGATGTCACATTATTTCTTTGTAATATTATTCATGACTATTTTTAGTTCATTTGTTTGACACAATAACTAAAAAAAATCACTACAAAATAAATGAAAAATAAATTATTCATTATAAATAATAACAATAATAATAGAGCCAGTTTTAAATAATTTTATTTCTATATATTTGACAATAACAAAAAAACTATAAAAAATAAAATATTAAGAATTATTATTAATTATTAATATGTCCATTTTAAATTATTTTATTTCTACTAATTTAACAACGATCACTAAAAACATTGAAATGCAACTAAAATATTATTAATATTAAATAATAATAATAACAGAAAACCTGTTTTTAAAGCATTTTATTCGTGTATTTTTTATAAACAATAAAACCGATAAAAATAAAAAATTACACCACAAATACAAAAACAAAAACATTATTAATGAATAATAATAATGAAAGAATATATTCTAAATTATTATTTTATTTCTATTTATTTGACAATAATTATAAAAATCTACAAATGTAACAATAAAATAGAAATTATTAATATTTATTTATATTTATTTGAATAAACAATAAAACAACAAAAATAAAAATTACACTACAAATATAAAATAAATAATAATAATATATATTTCTATTTATTTGACACAATTATTGTTTACAAATTGTATTCATTTCTAAAATAAAATTAATTTATAATAATAATGACATTATGGTGCCATATTATTGTTATTGATAGAAGTAAAATGAATATTGGTAAATGCGTATTTTTATTTATTTATTTATTTATTTATTTATTTATTTATTTATTTATTTTAAACCGATAAGACTTAAATGACAATCTTTGAAAATAAAATTGTTGTTCCAAAAAAAAAAAATTTTCTGGTAAATGCAAATATCTGTACCATATCTGTAGCTGCAAAATTAAAGAAGTGATGGAGTAGAGAATTTGTCAAAATAATAATTGGTCAGTCGTTAGTACACATTGCGAGTGCATGTGAATGTGTGTGAAGAGAAATGCACAGACCGTTTGTTTGATGTCAGGGATGCCGATGCGGAACACAAGCACGGCGAATTGTGAGTCTTCTACAGGGGTCACTGTGGTCATGCTGCGCTCCATCAGACGCCGCCGGGCCTGCTGATTGGTCAAGACCGGGTGATACAGCGGCTGATTGGTTGTCTGATGATAAAGAGTCGGCTGACTGGGTAAATGCGGGATTCCTCTTTGGGCGGAGTTAACAGCCCTGGGCTGCCTCTCTCCTCTCTGCCATCCAATCACAACGGCTGCCGGTTTGGATCCGGCCCGGTTCTGGTGTTCCTTGTCTCCCATATCGATCATCCCATTTTGTTTCAATCTCGTCAATCGCTCCTCCTCATCTTCCCCATCCTCGCCCTCTTTGTCTTCGCCGCTGCCAAAAAAACGCTTGGTGTTTCCCAGCATCCTTTGCTGCACTGTGTCAGCAAGCAGTGTTGATATCATGGCACTGAGTCATGCTGCTTATCGGCATACAGCTTAATGTTAAACAGACTGAAAAAGACAAGAAACATAAAATAATCAGTGATGCATTTCATACTAATATTAAAATAAATTCCATAAACAGTCAGTATAAAGGCACACCTATAGAAACCAGAAAATATTTAGACTTGGACCGGTAAGAAATCACAGCAATGCACTAACAACAAATCAAAACACCCTGGCTACACAATAACGATTCAAACATCATAGCAATGCACTGACAACCACTCAACACCCTAGAAATACCTTAACAACCACTGAATCAC
Source organism: Cyprinus carpio (assembly GCF_018340385.1). Lineage (NCBI taxonomy): Eukaryota > Metazoa > Chordata > Actinopteri > Cypriniformes > Cyprinidae > Cyprinus > Cyprinus carpio. Next base: position 21,324,936 of record NC_056620.1, read on the forward strand.
CCTAACAACCACTCAATCACCCTAGAAACACCTTAAAAGCCACTCAACACCCTAGCAATGCACTAACAACCACTCAACACCCTAGAAACAACCACTGAATCACCCAGAAACACCCTAACAACAACTCGACACCCAAGCAACACACTAACAACCATTCAACACCCTAGAAATACCTTAACAACCACTGAATCACCCTAGAAACACCCTAACAACCACTGAATCACCCTAGAAACACCTTAAAAGCCACTCGACACCCAAGCAACACCCTAACAACCACCCTAGAAACATCCTAACAACCATTTAACACCTTAGCAATGCACTAACAACCACTCAACATCCTAGAAACAACCTAACAACCACTCAATCACCCCAGAAACACCCTAACAACCACTCACCACCATAGAAATACCCTAACAACCACTCAACACCCTAGAAATACCCCAACAACCACTCAACACCCTAGCAACGCACTAACAACCACTCAGCCACCCTAGAAACACCTTAACAACCCCTCAACACCCAAGCAATGCACTAACAACCACTCAACACCCTAGAAACACCCTAACAACCACTCAATCACCCTAGAAACACCCTAACAACCACTCAATCACCCTAGCAATGCACAAGCAACCACTCAGAACACCATACGCTTGAGTTGGGGGGGGGGCTTTGGGATAAAAAGAAAAAGCAAAAAGAGGGGCAAAAAAAGCAAAAGGAATCTTTTTCGGATGTATGAATCAAAACAATGCCTTAGCACGCATCAAAGCAGTCAATAAAGCGTAGTCGAGAATAACTTAAAGTGGTTGCCTGCGTTAACTAAATTGGAGCTTTTACTCTTGTTGCTTATTTGCCCATTTTAAGTGGCCTTTAGTTTTTAAACAGAAATGTGCACGCTTTTCTAATGTTTATTTAAGTTTTCCGTGTCTTTTTCCCATCACTTCAAATGTGTCTGTTTTGAATTGTTGGTACTAAATGTGAGACACATGAGGGGGGAAAAAACGATCAGTTGTGGGACTATTCTGTCATAAATTGCATACAATTCATTTCTGAACTTTCTACCATCCATTACTGGAAATGAAAGTACTGTTACTTTTAGTCTGTGAACTGGATCTTGCTCAGGAAGCGCGCTGTCTGTGGAAGTTTGGCCAGGACTGGTTCCAGAATAAATTACTGAGGCATTTTTGTCCTGTCCATTGCTTTATCACTGTGTCAATCACTGATATTTTGAGAATGAATCCAGCATAAATATGCGGATGTCATTCCTGAAACGTTGCAGCATGTATGTTTCATACAAAGTTTCATACAAATTCTGAATGGATTATAGCCTAGAAAGCACAAAAAGCGCGCTCTCATTATTATCACTAAACGCATCACTCATCTTAGTTCATTGCAATCTCACAAAGTTCCGTTATAATCAATGAAGCACTCTAAACTACACAATGAATATCTTATTTACATCACGTCTGCACTTATGAGATGATTCACGAGTGTGCAAAACTCCGGCGCTTTCAACAGTGAGTGAATTCTGAAAACTCTAACATTTCTGATTGGCCATTGCATTGAAGAAATCAACAGATATGTCTGTGATTGGCTACATTGCTCAATGCCGCAAAAACACATTGGATAGATTTCCAGATCTTTTATTGCTTGTGCGTTCGTTTGAGGGTATTTAGTGCAATCTAGTATCCCATTCAACCGGGCCTGGGCTTGGCTAACCGCTCCAATTAAAATAGAGGGGAGGGGGCAATTGCCCCCCTTGCCCCCCTAATGTTGCCCATGCTAACAACAACTCAACACCCTAGTAAAGTACTAATGACCACTCAGAACACCCTAGCAATGCACTGACAACCACTCAACACTCTAGTAAAGCACTAATAACAATTTAACACCCTAGTCAGCGGACTAACAGCCACTTAAAAAACATGGCAAAGAACTAACAACCACTCAGAACACTTTGGTAAATGCATAGTAACACCCTGGTAACAACACTGCAAATCCTTAAACAACAACAGCATGTTTTAGTCAGAAAAGGCTTCAGAAACCTTTCATTTAATAAAGATCAGCAAACTAAGACAGTGTGTGACTTTTCCTACAATTTATTTCTAAAAATAACAAACTCCTGCCATTTCTCCAGGGCACATTGACTGGATTCAATTTGTGGAAGACAGAGAATTGAATTTAGGCTACATTGCAGAGCGATTTAGCTGTTCTCTGTGTATCTCTATGTGCTGGTGACGTCCATATGCATCTCCAAGATGATCTCACAGTTCGTAGCTTGCTACTGTTAAAGCGTCACCACACATTTGTGAGCCCGAAAAGACATAAAACCAAAATGCTGCAGGGATTTCTCCACTCCTTCTCAGACTCCACATTCATTCGGGTTGCCAGATTGAGAACACGCAACAGAAACAACCACAAATGATGGGCAATGAGCACTGTAAGTTGATGAGTTGATTTATCCGTGTTTTAATATTCCTCTGGTCATAGAGTTATTTTAGATGGATGCAGAGGGTTTTAGGTCTGGTGAAATCTCTGACGTAGTTCATCTGCTGGCTTTCATGGCTGCTGTGTTTTCCACCAACTGGCAACCGAGGGTATTGAAAAACTATTGGGTAAATTACCAGTTAGCAGAGTCACACAGACCAAAGAAAAACAGACATTCCGACACGGAACACACATTTCAAAGCAGAATAACTGGTTGTAGCAACTTAGAATCTTTCCTAAATACCCGCAAACGTATTATGGGACTTTTATGCTTTAGTACAGACAAATAAATTACATACAGCACCTTTTAAATCCTGCTCACTAAAATTAATTGGCCAGCAAGCAAAACAGTCCTAAGTACTTAAATGAAATCATGTTCAAAGATTACATTTTTCAATTGAAATCTGTCTTTATTTCACACTGAGTGCTGCAATTGCTCCAATCTCACACCAATGACAAAATCTTGTATGTGGTGTCATGCATATTCATTTTCACCCACAACCCACTGATAAAACAGATATTTTTTAATACAATAACACCAAAGCTTTAGACAGCATAAGAAAAATACTGGATATTTGAGAAAATTCCTTAACACTGAGCATGTGTGACTGAAGTGCTATACAAATAAATCAACTTGACTTGCAGATTGCATCGGATGCATTGAGTGTGTGATTTGGGTCACTGTCCTGTAGCTTTGTGAAGCATCAGCCCACTGCATTTCTGCTGATTACATTGTTGTTTAATTGCACACAAGAGAGACACTGACTCGTTGGATTTATTTATATCATTTTTCAGTCAGCATCTTTATGGTTCCCCTTTATTCTACACCCAAATAGCATAACTCCACATGCACCATAGACCGGATATATACAATAAATACTGTAAAGAGACACTGACGTCAGTGACGTTCACATTTAGAAGGTGTCCTGTAAACCTCCAGAGATCTCTGTCACCTCATTACTGACGGCTCGTGGTGACAGATTCACCCCTTCTCACAGCTTTAGATGGTTATTTAACATAAATATCACAACCTGTTTTGTGGTTCCTCAAGTGCACATTCACCCACTGCAAATACTGAACAAGTTACAATGATTATTGGAATACTATTTTAATTTCTACATTTCTATGCTTTAAGTATAATTTGGGGTTTTAATATTATTATTACCCAAATAATATGTTTAATATTATACTTTTATCAAAAAAAAAATCTAAGATTGTTATTATTACAATTTTTTTCATATTAAATAAATATAAAATTATCCAAATAATATTATCTAAATAATAAGATATATTTTGGATGATACAACGATTTTTGGATCTTTATATTATGGATTTTTTATATATATATATATATATATATATATATATATATATATATATATATATATATATATATATATTTCAAATTCAGCACATTTTTCACTCTTTAAAATGCCAGAAATGTAAATTATGCTGTAGTAGTTCCTGTGATCGGTTTATACAGAAAACACTGCAAAATAAGCAATAAATACAGAATATTTCACTGATATAGCCAAGTAAAAAAATACAGTTCTGTACATCTAGTTTACCTGCTTTAAACAAAACTCTAAATATCATTCAAAGATCTGATAACACTAACCTGGTAAACTTTAGTAAATCCAGTGACTATTCATCCGGAAAAGCACATGCTGAATCAACCGAGTACCTTGGAAACACAATTTTGTTTCCAGATGGACTGATAAAAACCCTCTGATGAATAAAAAAAATAACAATCAGATTACTAAAGTAAGTGTTTTCCCATTTTAAGTGTGAAATATGCATCGGATGGTCAGACAGAGACTGTGTGGTGTCTGATGTTCAGACTAATATATCAACTCTTTAAAACAGGCTGTTAGTTAACTTGACTGGTTATACTGGTGCCAATTCAAGAGTGAAGCAGGCCAACGAGACACAGATGGTCTCCTTCATAAACTCTCCAAATCAATTGCTCACTCCATCTATAAAAATACAGTGATGTCAAAATTAAGCTCCAAATCAAGAGTTTCTGGAGTTAATCAGAACTATTTAGCGCTTTGTATAAAGTTTGTTGAAAATTCTCCAACCATAAATGACATGTAAGAAGACACGCCAACCACATGCATGAATCCCCTCATATTCTGCAGCTGATAAAACCAGACCAATGAGGAAGTAGAGAAGTGTTTCTCGCTCGCCTGATTAGCTCTCCGCTGTATAATTGGCAGTTGACTGGGCCAGGTGGGGAAAAATAGAGCACTGGCCTCATTTCGCTCTCTAGAGACGATTCAGAGAGAGTAACGCAGGCGCCACACAGAAACCAGCAGCCCAAGGACAAAGAGGGAAGAGTGGTGATACGAGACCAGGCCACAAAAACAGCAAAGAGAACGCAGAAACCAGTGTTTGAGCACACGGACACAAGACGAGGCCTGTCAAACAACACTATACCGCAGATTAACACATGCAAGTTAGTCAGTAGTCCAACAGAACCAGTATTGGTGACTTAACTAAATAAAGCACTTTTTCCATGTGTGTTTTGTCCAAGTGTCCATTCAGCTCCCTCGCTCCCTTTTTTTGCGAGAAGAAACCCTTTTACACACACCTCCTGTTGTATTGTACTTCATTCGCTCACATACATAGCGCACCGCCCCCTCCTATGTAGGACAGGGTGAATATAGATATATTTCCAGTGAATTGGTCCCCAGAAACTTTAATTGGAGAACTTCCATGGAACAGACTGTCCCACTTTTATAACCCGTTAAACAGAAGTGGAGCAACCAGGTCCGGCATCGGTCCCTTCATGTCTCTCACTCTCTTTGTGTCTCTCGCCGACCATCGCTCCATTAGAAAAGAATGACGGCGCAGATAACGAACAATTGTGTCGGTGGTCGTTTCTGCACTGTTTCCCTGGAGCTCAGATTGAGATTGGGCTCTTGAGAAAAGCACAAAGCGCTTTCTATTTCCATTTCACACCCACTGACAGAGATCATGAATGTTGCTTATCATTGTGAAAAGAGATAAATCGTGCACAAGATTTGTGAATAACAGTGAATTGCTCAAACGTTCATTCAAATGCAGTAATGACATGTTTTACAAGAACAGTACCAAACAACCCAACAATATACAGTACTGTTCAAAAGTTTGGGATTACGTATGATCTGTTCATTTCTGGAAAGATGTTTCGTCTGCTCACTTTTTGATCAAAAAATGCAGTAATATTGTGAAATATTATTAGAATTTAAAACAGCTGTTTTCTATATGAATATATTTTAAAATGTAGTTTATTTCTGTGATGCGCAGCTGAATTTTCAGTATCATTACTCCAGTCTTCAGTGTCACATGATCCTTCAGAAAACATTCTAATATGATGATTTGCAGCTCAAGAAGCATTTCTGATCATTATCAATGTTAAAAACAGTTGTGCTGCTTCATATGTTTGCAGAAACTGATACATTTGATTTTTACAGGATTCTTGATACATTGAAAGTTCAAAAAAGAACAGAACTAATTTGAAATAGAAATCTTTTGTTACTTTACAAATGCCTTAAATATCAACTTAATGCTTCCTTGCTGTATTCGTTTATTTTAAAAAGAATCTTTCTGACCCTAAACTTTTGCTCCACAATGCTAGGATGCTAAACTGTCTTGATTGGTTACTAGACCGGATGGTTGCAAATTTTCTAGATTTGGTTAAAGTCTGTTCTTCAATGAAGTCTGTCCCAGCTAACAAAAATGAGTTGTCAGAACGTTTTACTAACATTTCCTTTAAGTTATGAAAACGTTATTTCTTTTTTACTCTTTTAAACATTTTTTTTTTTTTTTTTTTTATTAAGAACATTTTTTTGTGGGGTTTCTGCGAACGTTACAGGAACATTCCATCCTACCATTTTGAAAACGTTACGAAAACTTCATTACTGAATGTTCCTTAAATGTTTAAAATTTGCATTTTTTAAAGTATTAGGAACGTTTTTTCTCAGTTTATGTGAATGTTATAGAAACATTCCATTCTATCATCTTGAAAACGTTATGAAAATGTTATTAGTGAATGTTCGTTAAATGTTTGAAATGTGCATTTTTTTATGTGTTAGGAAAGTTTTTTTCTTGGTTTATGTGAACGTTATAGAAACATTCCATTCTATCATCTTATAACTGACACTCCCGCATCCGAGCCAGAATCGGTCCGACACTGAAGTATACAGCGCCCTGGGCGTGGCCCGGATTCATTTTTAATATCTTCTTTACTGTTCACTAATCTTTCTTTTAAAATTGATACGCTGCCAAAATTACTTATTGCTAACCCTAACTCATCTTATTATGATAAATGCATTTAAAAGTAAAGAACTCACTGGATTAAGTTGGCATGAGGACAATTTATTTATAAAACTATGCAATTACAGCAAAAAAGAAGGGGAAAAAAAAAACAAGTTATACAGAAATATATATAAATATAAAAAAAAATTACATTTAACTAAATTACCCTTACATTTATTTATACTTACGTATAAATAATTTAACACGTATAAAATATAAACACTCAATACTTGACAATTTACAATAAGGTTTAATTTGTAACATTAGTTACCTACCCAACATGAACTAACATGACAAATACTTAACATTAACCTTAGTTAACTGTAGTTAATATATTAACCTAGTTCATTTCAACATTTACTAATAGATTGTTAAGAACAAAAGTTGTGCCTGTTGACATTATTTAATGGATCAGGGGCGCGTTTCCCAAAACCATAGTTGCTAACTAAGTTAAATTTCCCATTGCCAACCAACTAAGTTGCTAACAGGTTAGCAACTATGGTTTTGGGAAACGCACCCCAGAGCTAACATGAACTAACAAAGAACAGTTGTTGTTTTTTAACAGTATCAAAGATTAATGCAAATTGTAACAAATGTATTGCTCATTGTTATTTAATGTTAATTTCATCATTTACTAATGTTAACTAATAATACCTTATTGTAAAGAGACACTAAAACTTAGTGTTTTGATTAACACATTCGTAAATGGCAGAGTTTTAAAATTAAAACCATTTTGTACTTTTATTTATTTATCTAATAATTTACTATTACTATTACCATGGATAATTTTTGAGTTAAACAATGGGTACTTTTCCTCGGTTGTTGCACATATTCAAATTGCTCAGGATTTATGGTTTCAGTGGTGTAACATGCCTTTCCACATCTTAATCTGGTGACATCTTTGTTTGGGAGCTTTTATTTCTGCACCTGTAAAGAGCAAATAATAAACAAGTATCTATTAGTAAAGGTCTAACGTAATGCATCATTGTGAACTACATTAAATTTATGTTCTAGCAATGTACCTGTTATTTGACAGACTATTTACAGCACTAACTGCAGTGACAGCACAATAAGTGGCTTGAGCCCAGCATGATTAATAGTTAGTGTGTAGCATGCTAATTCAAGAGAGTTCACCCAAAATATAACATAACATATAACAAATATAACATAATACACAGCCAGTAGATCCAAAGCTTGGTGTTGATCAGGTATCTTCAATTAATACTCCCTGCAGTTACTGGAAAAAATAACACGGTGATATGGTCAATGCAAACATTTTACTTTAACTTACTTTCGCATTGTCTCTAATGCTCTTTGCTTGTTCAGTCAGAAGTATAATAAAGATGATTTCACTGTCTTGGACTCCAACCACTGCTCAGTGTTCACAGGTGTCTGAGTAACGTCTGCCATTCCTTCAGCTTCTATTGGTTACTACAAAACATAGTAATATTAAAAGAAATGTGTAGCATGTTAAGATAAATAATCAGTTACTCCTGTGTGTCTTTACATCCTGAGTGAAGAAGCAATTAAGTAAAGTGATGAACTGTGATGCTGTGTTTGTGTTGTAGTCACGTGTGTTTTGGCAGAGATGAGCATCTGTATAGTCTGCTTATATTTAGCATATGTAAAAGCAGAACAGAAATATTGCAGATGACCTCAGACGAACTGATGCATATATGACTACAGTACATTCTCATCATAAAAATAGCTGAAACTAGCTAATGCATTTAGTTGAGGTTATTTGAAAACAACAACCTACTTAAACAAATCTTCACTCTACATACTTTAAGAAATATGGGGGGGGGGGATTATGTTTTCTTATTGCAACTGCATTTACAAAAATAAGAATGTGGAAGCTAAAAATACAAACAAACCTTTCTCTTTGTATATGCTGGACCACTATGATTATCATCCTCATCTTCCTCGTCTGTTGGTGGGTTGGGTTGCTCGTCAGTTTTCTGCAGAGTAAAAACCCTAGAGTAGACCCACACAACAATTCGATTAAAAATTAAAAATATGTTGGTTATTTATTTTTATTTTTTTACTTAGGTTTGGCACAAAGCCACGTTCGCTGCAGTCTCACACGTGAGGAGAAGGTTTTTGAGTTCATTTATGAAAAAACCGACAGCTGGGGTTGCCAGAATTATACCGTAAAAAATACGGTAACACCATTTTAGGTTTAACGCTTTTACCTTAAATGTACAGTTCAATACCGTAATTTAACTGATATAATATTAATATACCAACTTATTGAATACTGAAATCTGTTTTGTACCTTTGTAATACATTGGTAACCACCAAAAGCAGGTGGTGATGAGAAAGTCACGTGATGAAACAAAGCCCATCACAAGCAGCTTTTAAATAATAAGATACATAGAAGGTGCACAGTGTCATTCACACAAGCACTAAACACCATCATGGTGAGACTCATTAAACTGAAATATGCTATAAACATTAATTTAACAACATTATAACATACAACCCTAATAAACATAACAGATGAGAAAAATAAGAAGAAACATAGTTATTTCAAAGAAAAATCTAATTCAAACAAAATTTGAAATGCAATGCAGAGAGTTATGGGAATGTCAGTTTAAGTTTTTTTCCTGTAAATTTTACAGGAAATTACCATTAACCATTTAACAGGTTTGTACTGTAGCATTTTCAGAAAGAGTTACACCGCACTCACGATCACCAAGGTGCCAGACAAACAAGACTGAAAATCTCAAAAAATAAACTGTCTGCACACTTGAATCCTTGTCACAAATTTAATTACCAAGCTTTCGGTCAAAACCAAATGCTACAGTAAATTTTTCATTTACTGTAGCATTTTCACAGTTTTTTACAGTTAAAATCACAGTCATTTTTTACAGTGTACAAGCAAACGTAAAAAAGAATGACCTGCTGCGTTACATAAATATAGATTTGCTATTGTTATAAATATTATGTTCTGTCCTATAATGCATTTTTTTTTATTTTTACATTTTATTGTTTTTGTCAAATTCACGACATTAGACATATATAATTAACATTATAAGATACTGTAAAGATCTTAAGCCAAGTTTAAAACAGTTTTATGTTATTTATTGCTATATTAATGTAACCATCTATGACTGAACCGAGCCGAGTCATTGCCAGAAGTGGCCCGGACTCTACAGCCAGACTCGGGTCGGTTGCGGTGAACAGGAATCGGGTCAGTGCTTTCCAGCCGCATCACAAACACATGCGCGAGAGCGAGCTGCGGGCCACATTCGGCCCGGATAACACTCGCAGATACCGAGTCTGAGCCGAGGGCCAGCCGAGCTCGGGCTGATTACTACATGCTATCTGGGACTGGTCACACTCGTAATTTCTGTTCCCATCACTTCTAAAATGAAGGCATTCCAATAATGGTGTTTTAAGAACGTATTTGTTCAACATTATGAAATAACACCATAAACACGTTACAAGAACGTTGTTATGAGAACGTTTTCCCTGAACATTATGAGAACATCATTCAAGTAAAAATAACATCATAAAGACGTTACAAGAACTTTGTTATGAGAACGTTTTCGCTCAACATTACGACAATGTATTTTAACTATGAAAACATTATAAGACTGTTCCAGAAACATTATGTCAGGAACGTTTTTTTCTAACATTTACATAACTTTTACATAACGTTAGTGACAGTTATGGAAACGTTCCCTGTTAGCAGGGGTGGAACTTCTTCACTAATCTAATCACTTATAAAATACTGAAGCACGCCTCTGTTTGTTTAAATAAACCAAAAATTAATAATAAACCATGACACATTTAGGAACAGCCCCTTACAGAGCTACGAGATCAACCATCCTCTTACGTCCAGTAATTTAGTGAGGAACACCTCCTGCTGCTATTACGAAAGCCACATAAATGGTGAAAATAATACAGATGTGCGGACGCTTTTCAGAAAAATACAGGTGCGTGTTACAGAATTTATCAACGTGAAGAGAAAAGGCACTAAGGACACCGGTGACCAGTGTTGCTAAAATTATCACACCATGTTGTCCTACAAAAACCACACTAGCGCATGTGAAGCTGATAGATCTCCTGCAGTGAACAAACGGAGGAAACTCGGCTAATCATAAATAAACTGAAGGGTGGAGAATCAAAACCGAACCACTTCCTTGAATACTAATGCATAATCAACATCTTTTGTGTGTTTGAGGTTAATCAAGAAAAGGGTTTTTCATAGATTGCTTAACCTTAATCTCCTGGGTAAAAGACCACTTTCAGCTCTGGGAAATGAAACTCAGATTCAGAGCCAGTTAGTCGTGCTTTTGTAGTGCCAAAGGTGAAGAGTGTGACTCAATGCATTGCTAGATGTGTTTTTCAGCAACACACAACCAATGATACACCATTACCGCTTACTGCCTCAATGCTTATGCCATTAAATATTCATGCACTGTTTAGTTTCAAACGTAATCCAGCATGCATTTCCTACTATTTTTTCTAATACACTTTAAAGTATTAAATTAGAGTGGATTTACATGGCAAAATGTAAACTACTAAAACAACTATTGCATGATTGTTACATGCTTAATTGTTCAATCAATGTTACTAAATATCCTACATATGCAAAAAAAAAAAAAAAAAAAAAAACATTTAAATTTTTTTAGATTTTATTAATCTACAGTGTTAAATATCAAAACTGGCAATTAATTGCTAATCCAGATTAAAGTATGAACAGCGTGGAACTAGTACAAGATAACTCAGAGTGACGTTAACACAGGAAATCATGCATGGCCAGCCCAAATAATCAGCAGAAGCTATAGAGAAGGAACTAAATGAGGAGGAAACCCACAGCCATGACCTCGTTTGACAACACACTGGAGGTCAGCGCTCTAGAAGAGAATAGGAGTACAAGACAAAACTGGGACGAGGAGAAACAGAACGCAAATGATGCTGGGAAAGAGCTCAGGACACGAGAATGAGAGTAAGTGCTGGAGGGAAAAACACACACACACACACACACACACACACACACACACACACACACACACACGCACACACACACACACACACCAGAGTAACTCCACTAAAACACAACAATCAGTCTGTCCTTGACTACAAAACGTCACAGACTGACCCAAGCTGCCCTCAGAGAGATAGACGCTAGAAAACAGGAAGTGATAACAGGCCTGACTGACTCTCTGATGGCTGACAGACGTGTGCTGATTTATGAGCATGTGACAGACGAAGACAGTTGGCTTTTAAAAAGAGAATCAAGCATGGCTCTTTTGCATACCATGAAAGTTAACCATGTTTTGACCATGAAAGTGTCTTTACAATATCACACAACTTTTGAACAACTTCCATATGATTACTGAAGTCACATGATGCTTTGTGAGAAAACCAAAGTATCACCTGACCACCAAACTTTAGAGCATACTGACTAATAATCTCAGGTCCACAGCTCTGAAAAAGCATTCACATTTCTGCACCGCTCTTCAGCTTCAACTTCAAACTTTGTTTTTGGTTACAAAATGTCATTAATGGAAATCTGGCACAGATATGAGCATAAGTTTAAATATTACCACTCATGCATTTGACAGATGCTTTTATCCAAAGTGACATTGCATTTGAGGTATATGTTTTATCAGTTCATATGTTTATCATGCGCACAGCACACATCTATTCAAGAAAACACATAATACACAGCTTAAGATCACACTGCAAAAAGCTCAGTAAAAACGAACGACAAATTGCGCTCAAACTATTCACAAACACACATATGAACGGTTCACACTTTCTCTATACAGACTTCCTACATTAGTGTTAGAGTGTAGAAATATGCTCTCTGTGCTCTCTGACCTACCTTTGCTCTCAGCAGGCCCATCACACCAGGAGAACGGCACACACACACACTCGCTTACTCACCCACTCACTATCAGCACAAATTTATGGTAAAACACACACTGAAGTCAAAAGCGCTGCGTATGCAACTACTGCAGTTCACAGTCCTGCTAATGCACACCAGCACAACTGCGACACTTTCCCAAAAGTCATCTTTCAAGCATCCCAGGAGTCACATGCATGCAATAGTCTTATCGGATGCACCATCTAACCGGGAATTACCCGATTGTCCAGCCTGGGCTTCCTCATTCCAGCACAGAAGAGCCGCTTCGCTCCAGAGACGTGGTCAGCAGGGCAGAACAGGGTCCAGAGAGGCTCAACCAAAGCAAACACTCACAAAAACGAGAATAAGCGTGTTTTCCTCGCACATCCAGACGTTGCGTCCACGCAGGATCACCTCCAGCACTGGAACAATCTCTCTTCTGATCTCTCCTGCTGTCATGCACTCAAACACTCCTCCCTCCAGCCTCGCTCTCCACACACATACACACACACGCGGCCTCTCGGATGCTAAGAGCAGATCAAACTGGCTTGCATCTGATGCTTGGGTTTCATCCGGATCTTCTGTGGCTTTGTGAGAAGAAGTCATCTGTTGTGCTTGGAAACCAGTGAAATCCCACAGAGGAAAACATAAATGTCTCACATCTATAATGCAGGACGTCCATGCATATGTGTGTTTGAGTGTGTGTGTGCATGTAGAAAAATATCTTTACACACACACACACACTCTCTCTCTCTTAAAGAGAAATGGGTCATGGATGGAAAAATGAGAGTAGAAATTAGCCTGCCTGCGTGTGCTCATGCGACGTGCTGGGGTGAATTAGAGAAATCATCACCTGTCCTCATCACACTGAGGTTATCGCCGTCTCTCACACACAAGGTTTGTACCAGGACACTGACAACAAACATTTAAGATACACCTATACGACACAAAGTGGTAAGAAAGAAAGACCGGCCTTCACCAGATGAAGATAGGGCACCTACAGTACATTGCCGGCTTTACAAGAGTCTGTCTGTGGTTTGAAATCAGGCCTGTTTGGGAATTCTTCCTTATTAGTGTTGGTTGATTAGTTAAGCATCATTATTACTAGTACTCATTCTCATGGTGCTGTGATGACACCTCTAAAACTACTAACTAATGTATTAAAGTCAGAGTTCATGCTCCATACCAGTGTAATTTTGTAACTTTTTATACAATATTATTGTATTCATTGACATTATAAATTAGCTTTTATCTTTATATTTTCATATTTAAATGTAATTTTTTTATATTTTAATTAGGTTTAAGTTTTATCAATGTATGACATGAGCTATTTATATTATATATATATATATATATATATATATATATATATATATATATATATATATATATATATATATATATATATATATATATGAAGAGTTTGGTTCCAAAGCGCAATAAATCCATTTTGATTAATTTGAGTAAAAATGTGTTTTCTTTACCAAGAAAGTGGCAAGAAGACAACCACTATTTTCTGTTTCAAACATTCACATAGCATCTTTAGGTTATATTAACATTAAAAATTCAAATCCAGGTTTTGATTTTCAAAGATTTATTATAAAATTTTATTTTTTTTATCCCAAAATGCAATAAATCCATTGAATCAATATGAAAGATATTTTTCATATTGAAACTGATGAAAATACACAACAGAGTAAGTTGATCAACATATGACAGCCTCTGAACTTGGTCAATACTAATCTTACTGGACTAAAAATACATTCATCAGTCATCGCTTCCAAAATGAATTCAACGGGTCATCTTGTTAATGCTATAAATTAATTACAGCAATAAAAAAAAACATGAACAAGAACATGAACAACAATATCACATTAGACCACAGAAATTCCAAAATGAGATTTCCCTTACATTCAACTTGCAAAAGTGCATTCATATTTGCCATGTTACATTCATTTAGTTGACTAGTGCTATGTGCTGTATTAACATAAAAACATAAATGGCATTAATAAAAACAGTAGCACTGACAAGCTACGCAATATCGCGTTCATAATCAAAAGTGATTCATCTAATGAACGTGGTATTACATAGCTTGTCAGTGATCTAAGGCTCTGTGTATTAAAGGGGTCATATGATGCTTTTTTAAAGATCATTATTTTGTGTATTTGGTGTAACAGAATATCTTGACATGCTTTAATGTTCAAAAAAACGCATTATTTTTCAAATACTATACATTACTGTAGGTCCTCTATGGCTCTCTCAAACAAGTCGTTTTCTACAAAGTCCCTCCTTCTGACAAGTGCAGTCTGCTCTGATTGGCTAGCTGACCCAGTGCATTGTGATTGGCCGATCACCGCAAGCACTCAAAAATGTAAGGCCCCTTATCATAATCGGGAGCTTCAACTTTCAAAATAAATGTAAAGACAGTTAAGAATGTTCTTAGTTTTACCATCAGTTCAAGCCTGAAAGGGGAACAGAGTCATGTGACAGACACAGTGGTGAAGCTCCTATGTGTTTGCAGTACACAAGCCACAGACGGTTAAGACAGCTGACTCCACTGTGTGACCATCTCTCTCACACACACGCACACACACACATGCGATTACTCATGCAGCCCTTGTTTGTTGATCACAAAGTACAAAGTAGATGAGGGAAACTAGGATAACGGGTGTATTCAGAGCGCCGCCATTACTGTCTAAAGTGCATGGAATGATGCGCTGTGATTGGTTGAGTGGATATATCGCATTCTGCAAAAAAGGGAGACTGGTGTTTGTCGCGGTTTGGAAAAAAAGAGAAAACATGACCTAATAACTCTGCGAATATCTAATTTTGCATAAAATTAAAAATGTACTTTTTAATACCAACCAGGGTCCGTAATCCGTGTACGTTTTGATCATTTCGTTTCCTATTTGGACTGCAATAACGAGAAATGGAAAAATGGCTCGTTTATTCGTTTTTCCGTTTAGTTTAACAAACTAAAAATTAAATTTTGGCTTGATTTCTTATTTTTCGTTTGAGGTTTACAAATCGGTTTATGGCTTCAATATTTGATCGCACTTGTGGGCGGAGCTGAAACGCTGCATTCATCTGATTGGTCGATTCGCTCCGCCTTCAGCACAGCCCTTTCATTTTTTTCAGGCAGAATAAGAGTCAGTACGAGTGTAATGTCTGAAACCACCGCTCACTGTTAAATAGCGTAATATTTGAATCAGATGTTGCTGGGCACATAATTCATGCTGCTGCGACTTGCAAGTGACCCCTTTAAATTATTTCTGGATTAGAGTATTGTATGAATATTGTCCCATTGATAAATACAGTGCAAATATTTCTGTCTCCTTGGGTAAAAGTGGAAATAAAAATCAATAATAGACTGAACAGTTCCATGATAATATGTCTGTAACATTTACCACTCTCGTCTTTTAAGTCAAAAGGCACTAGTTAGGTGTGTGTGTGACATTAATAAATAATTGTGAAAAATAATAAAGTTAAATTATGCAATTAATGTTTGTCCATCTGGAACTTTTATTTTTCATGAGCTGTATATTTTAAGATGTACTATTTTCCATGCCATGAGGGGCCTCCAATAGATGTTTTGAAGTAAGGAGGGATAACTGAAAATTATTTATGTGGAAATATATATTTTTTTTTATAGTTGCAGAGATGCTGATCCCTCTGTTCTGTAGGATCGCAAATCGAGGAGCTGTTGGAGGCAGAGGTACACACACCAAAAAAAACTGCATCTTTAAATATCCTAACCAAAACACAGTAAACTAGAAGGAACAAATATGGTGCTAAAACAGTAACATGGGTATTGCTCATGTTCAGTCTATTCAATGCTACATTCAGTGCAAGTGTGTGGCCCTCTGTTCTACATTTGACTTGCTTTTTTCCAAAACATAATAATTTTTTTTGTCATCACAGAAGTTGCGGGCCTATCCAAAGTTCTTGAAGTCACTAAGAGTGTTGTGTAACAGTATGCATTTTCCCACTTCCTGCAGTAACATCTAATGTTTTAATGTTCTTGAAGTCACTAAGAGTGTTGTGTAATTCTGTGTAGAATAGTTTTTTCTACTTCCTGCAGTAAAATTTGTTCAGTCAGTAAGATCCAAGCAGGGTATGGCAAATGTGATAGTTTTCTAAAACATTGCAGTTTTGTTTGCATGTTTTGTGAAGATTAAATAAAGTTTTTACAGATTTCATTTTTCGTTGTACTTACTGACGTACACCTCTGCACGTAGACACCCAACTGTGCAAATTCATTTATAGATTTAACAGCCAGTCCTGAACCTGGAGAACCATGTTCTGCAGAGTTCAGTTCCAACACACTTGCTTGGACATCCTGATCCTGAAGACCTTGCTTAGTTTAGGTGTGTTTATTCGGGGTAGCTAAACTTTGCAGGGCACTGACCCTCCAGGAGCAGGACTGAGAGCCCTGACATTAGCTCTTTACATTCATTGCAGGTGATTTATCAACACCTAGTACATCTTAAAATATACAGCTCATGAAAAATAGAAGTTCCAGATGGACAAACATTAAATGCATAAACCAGTGTGAATAAACAATATCTTAGAAGAAATATGGAGGTAGGTTGAAAAAAGCCAGAATGGGAAAGTTTTAAGTAGTTGTACAGCTTGAAGTGTGAAGTTTATTCTTGTACACAGATATGGCATATTCATGGCAGCACACATGCAAATTAATGTATTTATTTGTCTTTTAAACTGATGTAAACTGAAAAAGAGTAGACTGGATTTTTTAATCCTGTCGCCCCCTCTAGTGGACATTAAGTGTTAAGGCCTTCATTGCTCAGATAACGAAAGTCAATAGGATTTTTTGGGAAGGTAAGTCTGACCAGTTATACAGCAACGCGAGTCAGACGAGTCTGAAGGTAATTTAAATATTATGCTATTTAACAGTGAGCGGTGGTTTCAGACATTACACTCGTACTGACTCTTATTCTGCCTGAAAAAAATGAAAGGGCTGTGCTGAAGGGGGAGCGATTCGACCAATCAGATGAATGCAGCGTTTCAGCTCCGCCCACAAGTGCGATCAAATATTGAAGCCATAAACCGATTTGTAAACCTCAAACGAAAAAATCAGAAATCAAGCCAAAATTTAATTTTCCGTTTTTTTTAACTAAACGGGAAAACGAATAAACGAGCCATTTTTCCATTTCTCGTTATTGCATTCCAAATAGGAAATGAAATGATCAAAATGTACATGGACCGACCAGGTACAATACTGATTTTGGCGGAAACTCAATTTGGTTAAAAATGGCGTTTATCGCGTTTTGGAACCAAACTCTTCATTTTTTATACATATATATGCATATGTAGGCTATATAATATACTGTATGGCTATAAAAGCCATTCAGCTGTCACTTTTTATCTTCAATATTTTCAATAATTGCTTGCTGAGGAAGTTTAGTTGTTTTTTTTTAATCATTTTTCTTGCTGTTTGTTAAAAAGCAAACCATAGATTAAAAAAATATTAATTAATTAAAATTAATTATTTTAATTTTAGCACTTCAACTTATAGTAACGCGTCACAACTTATTTAGTCACCAAAGCAACATTTCAAATTATTTTGTTTTTAAGCCTTAGTTCTTCATTTAATGTTTAATTTTATTTCAGAATTATTATAGAATAAATGATCAACAAAACTGCATGAAACAAAGTAAATGAACAATTTACACACTTTACAAACATAATATTTAAACAATAATCAATTAAAAAAATATGCATCTATCTATCTATCTATCTATCTATCTATCCATCCATCCATCCATCCATCCATCTATCTATCTATCCATCCATCCATCTATCTATCTATCTATCTATCTATCTATCTATCTATCTATCTATCTATCTATCTATCTATCTATCTATCTATCTATCTATCTATCTATCTATCTATCTATATATCTATGTAGGTATCCACCCATCAGTCTGTATATCTATCTTGGAGAAGTATAGTTTTGGTGAACTGAGGCAGTGGTGTTGTAATGAGTACCACGGAGCTGTGGTTTCTAGCGAGTCTCGGCGTGGGTTTTCTCAGTACTTCTCTGTTTTTCAGGCATCTGTGGGTCTGCCACAGTGTTGGAGTCAAATACTAACAGTCCTGGTTGCCCAATTATTAATACATGTCTTTCTTCAGTTCAAAACGGAACTGAATGTGGACTGTTTGTAGTCAGCATTAGGCCGTGTGTTGCTCCCCACCACTGTCCTGTTTTCTGACCTTTCAATATAGACCAAGTCCCATCCCGTTCTCTCACTATAACATCAAAGCTCCGCGTCCTTAAATTAGAGCCACGATATAGCCGATAAATACTTCAGCTTCTCTACTATTTAATGCATTAACCTCTTCTCAAAGAGCTGATCGAATCTGTGTTTTTAAACTAGACATGAATTTGATGCATAACATGAAGACAGCTGAAAAGCACTAATGTGCTTATAGACATGCTTTGTTTCTACTAAAACGGTAACATCTTGTGTATAAATTAATCACATTACCCACAAGGATGCATAATTAATTTATCAAGTACTTTTCATAGCTGGATTGCACTTAGTCATCTTGTTAATAAACTAGATTTTTAGATTTATGAAGAACATGTGAGAGGTTTTCTTACAACACTCACTGTGCCTTGATGTTGAGGTGGTCAGAGCGTTGCTATGTAATTGCTTACAGATCCAAGTCAATAATTCAGGTCCGTAGTTATGGATCGGGTCCCTCCTTCAGTGTAAATCTGTGGGATTAATGCAAGTTAACTGGCCAAGAAGACACATGCTTTGAGGAATTATTCATGTCTGGAGAATAAACATATCACATTACTAACTCTAACTATGGAATAAGAAATAATAATAGTGGTACTTGATTTAGTAAGCAGCACTAATAAAGATTACTGGTCAGTAAAAACAAAACCCCTGCTTGCAGCCTTCTCTTTATATTCTCAAAGCATTTTAAAGATGTTTGATCTGTTTTACCATTAAAAAGAAGCTACTGGAATGACTTGTTCTCTGTTCCTCTGAGAGACAAATGCAAATGACCTCAAAATCCCCGATGTGTCTAAAGTCACATCACTGACCTTCAGTCCATCATTACTAAATTAATCATTCATTAGAAAATTAGTCATTCATGGCGTTTTGTGTCCCAAGGCTGATAAGCTGTAAAAAGCAGAATTAAAAATGAATAAGACATTTCCTCAACTTACTTTGTGCTGTTTCCATTTTTTTTTTTAAAAAAATTATCTCCCATCTCCCTAAATAAATAAATAAATAAATAAACAAATAAATTTAAATTAAAATTAAATTAAATTAAATTAAATTAAATTAAATTAAATTAAATTAAATTAAATTAAATTAAATTTTTATTTTATTAATATATTTGTGATTCATATATATTAAAATAAAAAATTTGTAAATAATTTTTTGTAAGATGTATATGTTAAGATCTTATTGTAAAAGCAGCAAAAAAAAAAAAAAAAAAAAAAAAAAAAAAAAAAAAAACACTGACCATTTAATTCTAGGAGTCCGTGAAAGGGCAGAAAATAGTCATAAAAGCTAAAAGTGAATCAGTATTCTTTTCATTTAAATCATTGTTATTCCTGGAACATGCATTGCTCTATAAAACCCCAGTGTGCATCATGTCACCATTACTTCACCACAGACAATGATATGACTCGATCTTTCTTTCACAACATAACTAGTTTTACAGCACAGATAAAGCTGTTTTTGCTTTCAGTTTACCACGTCTAGATTTCACCACTGACCTGAGAATTTAATTTGGCATGAATGTAATATTCTGCACAACTCCATAATGACAAGTTTAGCAACTAGAAAGCATCAATACTGGATATAATGCATTATAAACCTATTCATAATTCTTTAAACAGCCCAGGTTATTTATTACAATTAAGCCATGTCAGCACCAAAGGCTGTTTTTAATAAATTGTAATACAATAATATATAATAGATTATTACTTTTAATAAATTGTAATCCCTTATAATGCACTTTATAATCACATGTTACTGAAACACTGTGTGTAATGTGACTAGATCATAACATATCTGTGACTAATTGCTTTTGTTCAAGTCACTTTGAATAAAATTGTCTGCTAAATGTATACATGGAAATGTAAAGAAGATGAATTTTATAACTGTTACTATTACTAGAAAACAATAGGGCATTTGTCAAATAAATTACAGTACAATGCATTATGCAAGTTACATAAAAAGTGCTGCTGTAAATTCATGAGGCTCAAAATGACTAAGTTTTTTTTAGCCCCCTTATAAAAGCATCATCCGTTTATTTCTGAACAGGTTCTTTCTCTTCATGTCAAAATGTTCCTACATGCTACCAAGAAACACAGAGTGTTTGCACAGCTGTGCCAAATTCATACAGAAAACATCACACATACATTTGGTTTAACACAAAATCTATTTAACCAAAAACCAAAAAAGCGCTGACTAATAAGCATGTTTCTGTTCATAAATAACACCATCACTGGGTATTCTGGGAAATGCACAGGAAGGTAACACACACACACACCCACACACCCACACACGCACACACACACACACACACACACACACACACACACACACACACACACACACCACACACACACACACACACACAACACACAGTAAGACAGTAATGCAAGTTCCTCTTGCAGAAAATTTAAAAGAAATAGGAACGAATCTTGAACAAACTGTGAATACTTCCAAAGTTTTTAGAATAGAATAGAATAGAATAGAATAGAATAGAATAGAATAGCTTGAGATCTAGAAGACTGACTGTGATGAGTCAAAGACACTGAACCGGCAGCAGCAGACGTGAACATGAGGGGCCGTTCATTCATCATTTTACTGTCACTGAAGTAATGCATGTGACTTTGCAGAGGGGGAAATACTGAGACCCACATTTACATTTTGAATGTTTATACTTCAACACATTTGTTTGACATTCTTGTGTGACATTTGCTGGGAGGGTGAATTGTGGTGCATTTTCATATTCACTTCTAATTTCAGTTTGAGATCTGTTTAAGATGTCAGATGCTGTCTTTGCTCTCCAAAGGATGCCACTGACCTGCCAGGACTTCCTGTCAGAAAGGACCAAATGCAAATTTATTAATCATATTAAAATCAAAATCCAAGACCAAATACTCTACGACAGCCCAAACATGGCATCTGAATTGCAATCGGGTGGCCTCAGTAAGTCTTCATTTTTTACAACATTTGTCTGCTTTTATCCACTTCTGCACATAAGGAAATACAAAAAATTGCTGAGCTTCTGCATGATGTCACACACACAAAAAAAAAAAAGAACAGAGAGTGTTTAAGTGTAATGGTTAATTTAGTTTGAGATGTGGAAACAACGTTTTCTCAGGAAAGAGCAATTGCTTTTGCCAAAACTGACAATTCACAAAAAACAGTTAACGAGGATCTGTGAAACAGGCTGAACATTGGTTTAGCAAACACTTTCAAATTTCAAAGAGGTGTTATTAGATAATCTTTTTCATTAATTTAATAAATAATAATTACACACATAACAAACCCAGTGTAATATTAGGTCAGCACACAAATACTTTCTGCTGTCTTTTTCGATTACATATTTTGAACTTTCCTGAGCATTTTTTTTCTTTTTGCAATTGATGCAAAAAATATACTTGAAAATGCATCTAATATTTTTGTTAATTCATGCATAATTGTACATGCAGATTTAATGAACTCACTTTTATTGAGAGATTACATGTAATAATTGTACGTCCATAAAATAAAAATGCCACACTGCATTGAGCATTAAACATGAACATTAAGGCAAAAAAAATTGATAGATAAATGCTAAATATGTCAAAGAAAGCATATAAATTGTAGATTCCATATCTTTTTTAAACCTGCATTCCTGATATCATTAAAACGTATGATTACTGATTAGCAATATCCTAAATATTATCTGAGCATTAACAGATTTTTTAGTGCAAAAAAAAAAAAATGCACTAAAAAATGATTGCCCTCTAAAATGATGCATGAAATTAACTTTAAATCTGAAAAATAGAATGCAGTATAGTTTATAACTTATCCAGCAAAATTGCAATGTGCTTTAAACAAACTTTATCATAACAAAAAAGGGTTTAATCAGTAAAATTGTATTTATATTAATAAATAATACAATAACTAAAATAAGTGAGTCTTTCTTTCTTGCTAAATTCATGGTGTGAACCACTAAGTTTTTGATCACTCACCATCTACATACCACACATTCTGTAAATAGCAAAGCCTGATAATAACCAAACTGCAAATGGAAAGCAGCGCTACATTATTTGAAAACACAACCACACAGCTGAAATGAGCTGTTAAACACACACTTGCTGACTCAGTGAGACTGAGGGCTTTGGGTGACACGCTTGCCATATGTGCCATAAGAGGAAAACAAAACACCAACCTGATTTAAACAAAAATAATTGAAAACATTCACCTAACTCAGAAGCTGCGATGCAATGAGACTGAAACCACTTCATGCCAGCTTCGTCCCCAAATTTCTGCACACAGCTCATCTTTCTGTCCATCAGAGGGTCCTTTTCCTCTTTCGGACCAGACAAAGCGATCGCTCCGCTGATGGACCTGGATGTCTCTGTTGTTCCTTTATAAGCAGGTAAAACACAAGAGTCAGCATCATCTTATTGTCCAGATTCTGTGTTAGCATGTCTGCACATTTTGACAAACTCTTGCTCTTTGCTACATTAAATCTGAAGTTTACTTTAAGTCAGTTTTGTAGCTTTCACTCAACTCAAGAGGCAAATACTTAACAAGCTTTGTTTGTCTGATTAATATATTGACATTAAATGATGATTAATGTTTACAATTTTCCACAAATGATCCAATTTTCAGGGCAAATGAATATTCACTGAAATATGAATTATATTATTTTTGGCTATTGCTTTGCACTAATATGACAATGCTGTTACAAAGATTTCCATTACAGTGCCACAAACAATTTTTAGATGCAACAGTGTTTTTAAATGTATGCAAAAAACATTTTCAAGTTGTGGTACCTGTACTCAATATTTTGCATCATTTACAAACTTTCATAATGCACATAATGACAGTTCATTCCTCATTTTTTTTTAAGATTATATACTGTGCTTCAAAGAAAGCAAATATGTCATTAAAGTTTGTGTGGTGATTCATTTTTTGTTTTGTTTAAATAAATAAATATTATATAAATATATCATTCAAGAATATTTGACCAATGTAAGTTGCAGTTGACCAATCAGAAGAAGTCTTCCAGAGAGACGTGCATAAAACATCTCAGGTGTTCTGGTGTGGTCATAGATTAGTCTGGATTCTACAGCGCTGATAAATGCCCCCGACAGTAAAGTCATTAGAGACCCAAAATTGAATGGGTGTGGTTGTTTCATTTGCAGCTGCAAATAAAAAAATAAAAAAAAGCTGTAGATTCGTAGTCTTGAAATAATCTTATTTTAAATATATCTTTTTACTCCACAGTGTTGGTGGCTCTCATAAGGGAAGGCGAGGGACAGAATCTAACAGTAAATACCCACATTTCATTGCACACACGTCTCCAGACTGTGCACATGATCAAATCAACTGAAACAATAAATGTGGTAAAGACCCCAGTAAAGAGGATCAGCTCTGCTTGATCTATCAAACGGAAACACATTTAATCACATTAAATCTATTATGAACGCGCAGTGTTGAGGAAAAACCCAGTGGTATTTCCATAATTTAGTAGTGCAGAAATCTGATATTACTATTGTTTACATGTTTAAAATGTTGATTGCTTACTTAAGGTACCTCATCAGAGGGTCATTTTAATAAACTGAGCTGCCAACCAGGGGTCCGTTGCCGCCAGCAGGGGTCGCTATAACTGAACAGCCCGACTCCTACAAAATAATCACCAGCAACAGGAACTTGACCAGATGAATATTAAGATCTACAATCCTTCTAAAGAATCGCAAGTTAGAAAACGAGCAGCATCAAGAGATCCAATGATCACTTGTGGGGCACATTTCACCTCATTAGAGAAATCAAAAACTACACTCGGGCAAACCCACCCCAACAGCCCACGCATTCTTTTTTACACAGGAGCATTGACCCAACACATATTCAGTTCTAGAGATTTAATCAGAGAGGGGCTAAACTATGAGACTTCATAAAATAATATAGTGCATAATTATAAATGCATAACTTAAAAAAAATAAATCATAACGTAATACATAAATACAAACACAGTACAAGAACGGAAATTAAAATAAGTCAAACTTCTCCAATTACCCAAGTCAGCTTTGTTTGCTATGAGTCGACCTGCCACTAAAGCACTCGTTTTAAGTTATGGTCTATCAATCAATCTTCAAATTCATAATAGTAATCAGACATTCCTGCCTTGTACAGACGATTTGTGTCTTATATGTCTGTTTTCCCTTTCTCTCAGTTCCCTCTCTTGCCGAAGGTTCCCAAAGGGGTTTTGTTGGAGGATGACGTCCACTTCTTTCTGCTCTGTAACGGTAAAGGAGGGCCGTAACCAAACAACAACTGGATTTTTAACGGAGCAGCAAAAACCACATGAGGGATTATTCAAAGCTTCTTAGTGGCAGTCACTACCACCAACAACAGGGTGTTCTGAATGTAGTGCAGGGTGGAAAGAGGAGTGCCCAATACACACTCACTGTCCTTGAGTATGTACAACAACACACCATCCTAAACGTTCATGATCGTCGTGTTCCCTACCTGCTGTTTTCTGATGATCTCTCTCTCTCTCCTCATCTCGCGTCTCACCTCTCTCGTCCGTCTCACACACGCATCCCTCTCCCGCCCGCCCCACCTCCGCGCCCGCCTCTTGCTCTCCTCATCCCCCCTTCGAAGAGGGGAGAAACGACACATCCTCCTCTGCCTAAGGGGAGCTGAAGGGAGCTCCAAATGTCGGGGGGGTGATCAGGTGCGACAGCGGGAGGCGCTGACCAAAGGGAAGATGGAAGAAACCGGGGGTGCTGCAGGCGGACCGATGATCTGAAGAAACATGTGGTCCCGGTCGTGATCTTTGTGTTGAGGGGAGTGAGCACCTTCAGGGCAGCAACTCGATGTTGATGAGCAAGATGAACAGAGCTGTTAGATTTGCAGAATTAAAGGCAGCAGAAGAAAGAAAGAGCCACTCTTCTTTGCAAGAACAAAGAAAGCAGCTTCTTCGAAGCAATCAGTCACGCTGAAAAAGGACAGGTGACTCATTACTCGCAGTCCCGTTATATTTCAGATCAACTGTGTGTAGATAAAGGGATACAAATTAATTTTGTTCTAAACCTGTACGACTTACTTTCTTCTGTGGAAGACAGAAAGCGCATACTTTGGAAGAATGTTTTGACAGCTATTTGTGTTCATGCAACGTTGAAAGTGCGCCCACGGTGTGTCTCAAAACAAGCCAACCATGGCTACCACATTCTTCAACAATCGTCTTTTGTTGCTTGTTTACATTACCCTCATAAGATGCAATTCTGCGAAACCATTTACAACAAAACCAAGGGATTGCCTATTACTATTATGCCAAACACGGAGTGATCGCATGTCCCTCCTCACCGCTGAATTTTGCAGTCACTCTTCTCTATTCACTATGCCAGCGGACCGCTGTCGCTTTAGCACCTCCCAGAAAACGGCTTTTCCGCTAACCCCCCAGCTGCCCCTACCTGTCAGCGCAGAGTTCAGTCTGAAAAACATAAGCAAGGGATATTACAGTATATTGAAGCTTAAGAAGAAAAGACAAGCTCTACAAAAAAAAAGAAGGATATACAAAATATCAAAGCCATTTCATAAACAGCCATGAGACTAATTTGGAGAAAACTGGAAACAGTAGTCTCCTGCTTCTCAGATATTTTACCTGAAAAATGTGGTATCCTTTAAAGCATTAAAAAAGATCTGAAGAAATTAAGGTTTGCAATTTGGTTGCATGAAGGTCTTTCCTCAATCTACAGATTGCATTTAATTGGTCACCATGCAAGTGCAATGTGATATCATCAACATTTTGGACTGCTTACCTAAAAAAAAATATTTTAAATCTGTATACTAAACATTTGTCAGGTTTTACTTGCACTGGCAATTAGGGACGAATTCAAAGCTCAAGTCCCTTTTATTATATAGCGCTTTTAACAATACGATGTGTCAGAGCAACTGTACAGCATTTAGGAAAATAGTGTGTCAATAATGCAAAATGACAATAGTAAACACTCATTTTTCAGTTAAAGGCAGTTTCATCACTGAATTCAGTGATGTCATCATCCCGGCTCAGTTCAGTTTAAATAGCAAACAGAACATGAATGTACACACACACAACTCACCATCATACCACAGTAAATTTACTGGATATTAAATGTGAAATCATGAAAGATGTGCCGTGTGACCTGTTTTTGGTCCTCTCTGTTTCGATAGCTCAGGTGTGATGGGTTGGTTCTCTACCGACCATCTCCTGCGCTGCAGGGGGGACCGCCTGTGGCTCTAAGTTGTGTAGTCTGGTGTGGACCAGAGCTGGAAAAGGCACATCTTCTATAAGGATTTAAAACACCAATACAGATGCTACAATCTGGGAAGACAACATAACAACCACACCAATGCCAAACCAACAACGTGAAAACGGCAACTACAGCTGATACCCCCCACGCCACCTACTAGGTTCAGCCAACAATCATTGCAGAGTGCGGCCACGGAAGGGGGGGAAAGGAGATTCTGATGCTTCAGGGGAGTTTAAAAGTTATAGGTTAAACACTACAACAGCTGCAATTTCCTCACACTTTTCATATTACAGAACCACTATAACGCAATAATATAAAAAAAAAGTATCAGAAAGTATTTTTGGACATGGTTAACATGGTGGTTCTTTAGAATAAACAGCATATCGCAGTGAAATATACACAATAATTAATCTAAGCCACTATACACAAAGATATGATCCATTTATAAAGCACTACATATGTATATACAGATAAGCGGAAACCACACTTTTCAGTTTGAAACACATATTAAACAATATTTGCAGTATGTTTATATACTGTACATACACAAGTATACTGATTAATAATCCCTGGGCCACAAAACCAGTCATAAGGGTCAATTTTTACAATAAAACCTGAATAAATAAGCTTTCCATTGATGTGTGGTTTGTTAGGATCGGACAATATTTGGCTGAGATACAACTATTTGAAAATCTGGAATCTGAGGGTGCAAAAAAAAAAATCTAAATAAATAAAGTTGTCCAAATGAAGTTCTTAGCAATGCATATTACTAATCAGAAATTAGGTTTTCATATATTTACAGTAGGAAATTTACAAAATATCTTCATGGAACATGATTTTTACTTAGTATCCTAATGATTTTTCGCATAAGAGAAAAATTTATAATTTTGACCCATACAATGTGTTTTTGGCTATTGCTACAAATATACCCCAAGAGACTTAAGACTGCTTTTGTGCTCCAGGGTCGCATATTGTATAATGTGTATAGGCCTACATGTGTGTGTAATACACACACACCACACACACACACACACACACACCACACACACACAACAAACACACAAACATATATAGATATATTAGATATATAGTTGTACTGTACTGAAATGAAATAATAAATAAAAAAGTTTATATTAAAATATATTAAAATATTATTACAGCTTAAGTTAAAGCAAGTCAAATATAGCTAAAAAATAAATAAATGAAATACGATTTAAATAAGCCCAATCACAGTCATTTTTTTCTAGTTTTCAATGGCTGCATGACAAACCTAGAGGTCAAGTATACGCAACAAGACCAAACGTGGCCAAATTCATGAAAACATTGACTTCTTGGAAAGCAGTCAGAATTAATGACTGACACGCTTCAATAGTTAGAAATCACTCTTCAACGTTTGAATTGGTATAACAAATCACTCAGACTGATTCGTGTCAGCCACGGTTACATTCAACGCACTTCTGTTAGAATCAGGTCTAATCAGGATGTGGGTCCACTAGTCTATTTAACACCAGAGTGTGTGCCATCAGTTTTAGCTTCTCTCAATAGAAAACCACGGAAATTAACGTCAATTAGAACACTCATATTATGTGTACTTACGGATACGAACCTTCACAAAAACAACTGATTATCATTGTGTAAGAGAAGATAAATATGCTGAAATATTCGGCATCAAAGTCGGCATTGTGCATAAAAATCACAAAATTTACTGACTTTCTTGGTTTCCGTGCTTTAATACAGGGGGAGGACAATGTGAATTGGGTTTTGTCTGCCTAAATGCGACCAGTTACAATCCAGTATGAAACAAATGGCCCACTGTGTAAATACCCACTGTCTCTGAATACCATATTTGTCTGAAATCACAGTGCTCCACAGTCTTTATTTCTGTGGTTCGTACAGGTGGGACATCCTGTTGCATGTGATTTCAGAGTGCTAGTAACGGTCTGCAGTGTTCCTGCCCTGACGTCCATGCCAAACTTGAACCATCCTATCCACTGGGATCACACACCCTAAGATGGACCCCATTAACGCGCAAAAAAAAACAAACTATCTGAAAGTAACTGGGTTACTCACTGTAAATAGACGTAGGACAGTACAAATGCAGGAAGGAAGGGTGGGAGAAGGTTTCTCACGTGTTACTAGCAAAGTCTACATTCTACAAAGGTACTAATACACAAACAACAAACTATGCTCTTTAGACTTCATTTTCTTACTGTGTTTTGATTACTTATTATACTATTATTATTATTTCATTTAGTTAGTAGGGTTTTCGTTCTGTTGTTGTTTGTCATTTATATTCCGTTATTAATAAATGTTAAAGAGAGTGAAATGAAATGTTATTTTAAATCTATTAATTTGGCAAATATTTTAAAATACGTTGTAGTTTTATTGCAAGTAACAAAATATGTTGTTTATGGGTTTTATGTGAAGTATAACAGTAAATAACCCTGCCATATAAACCCGAGTTTATATTGGTCTTGCAAGAAGATGAGGGTAGGAGTTGGATTGAGACTATTTTCTTTGGTAATTAACAGCAGAAGAGAAAACGATTTTCAAAAAAATGCCTGTGACACGCACAAGTTTCAGGGACCCATAAACACAATGCACGCAAAGTAGTAATTGCTGGTCTCTTTTTATTTTCCCGTGGCAGATATTCAGGTAGAGTGTAGCAAAAGTATAAATGCACTAGTCATGTTCTATTCTGACTTGATGGACTGTGAAGCACACTTACTTCTCATTTTAGTTTTTTAGAATGAATTTGCATCTCTTTCTTTCTCCGATACTGCACACTTGATGCCCTATTCTTGTTGGCAGCGGATTCTGATCTTTTCGGGGCTGTTGATCGTCTTGCTGATCGCGCTTAAAACGAACGTGGGGAAGACGCCATCCAGGAGACCCGAACGGGATAAAGACAAGAAGCCAGGGATGGAGACTATGAGCAAATTCCAACTCAGGCAAGGAACGGCGGTACACACCTGGGCGATCGAGCACGAGAAGGGACCGGGGGCGAGGGGGGTTACGAACCCCTACAAAAGAAGGGAGGAGGAGGGGGTGTACACAAGTAGACCTGAAGGACCTGGATGAGGGTCAGAGTGCAGGTAAGGTGGGTCACGAGGCCTCTTTTAAAGAGCGTCAGCGATGTGTACAGACACTGAGTTCAGACGGACTTCAAAAAAGCCAGCAGGAGAAGCAGAGGAGAGGTATGAGCAGCTTCCTCAGAAAGACAAAGATTCTGAGGCCCGTGACCAGTGGAGGGCAGTCCATACGAAGAAAGAAGTGAAGAAAAACAGACTGGACAAAGAGAAAAAATAAGGAAATCTGGGAAACAATAAGCCTGAGCCTAACCCCAGCCCCCCCCACCCCACCCATATCTTATGCTTAATAAAATCCAATGGCGTGTTTTTAGTCATTGAAGGCAAATGCAGTCATTTCTAAAAAACACGTGCCAATAGTTAAAAAAGGTAATTTAATCTAATTGCAGGTTCATGTATTAAATGTTAATGTATAGGGATACTTGGTACTCCGCCCCCCCCCAAAAATGTACACACGAGCCATTATTTGTGAAGCAAGGCGTACCTCCAAAACTGACCCTCAGCTGAAACACCAAACATATGATTTGACCTATTTTACCATGCAACTACGTCAAAAAAAATACTCTCTCACAGGAGGATTCAGATCGCAGAGTTACAACAACTGCCACTCTCATTGTCAGATCCGACTCTCTATTCAATCAGAAACGCCAAGTTATTCAACCATCACTCCAACTTCCTGAAAGGACAAACACAAACCCAAATACCTCACAACCCCCTTTATTTCACCAGAAGTATTTCCCCAAGTTACTGGTGATGAAGAATAGCCTAACACACTTCAAACTTTTTTAAAGTGATTAAAATAAAAAAAATCTACTAATCTTATAATATGAAAGCATATGTGACCCGGGCCCCACAAACACCAGGCTTTCAGTCGCGGGGTATATTTGAGCAATAGCCAAAAAAAAACAACTTTATGCCACAAAATCAGTGGAATATTTCAAGTAACAATCATGTTCATGAAGATATTTTGTAAATTTCGCCCCTACCATAATATATCAAAACTTATTTTTGATTAGTAATGTGCATTGTAACAATTCATTTGGACAACTTAAAGGCGAATTTTCTCACATTTGATTTTTTTTTTTTGGCATCTTCCGATTCGTATTCAAATAGTGTGATTCCGGCAAAATGCCCGTATCTAACAAAACCATACATCAATGGAAAGATTATTTAATCAGCTTTCAGGTGATGTATAAATCTCAATTTTTGAAAAATTGACACTTAAAGACTGGTTTTGTGGTCCAGGGTCACATATAAGCACATAAGCATATAAATATCAGTTTACAAAAAAAAAAGTAGTACAAGATTACAGTTACCACACACAGATTCAGACACATTGAGAATTAAGATACATAATTCTGTATATAACACGACAAAGAAGACCATAAAAAAAAAAAAAAAGTTTGTGAAATAACACAGAAGGATTTAAATCCACAGAAATTCCAAGGTATCACACATAAATAAGAATCAAACATAGTGTATTCAGTGCTGGGCAACGATTAATCGCAATAATCACATCCAAAATAAAGTTGTTTTAGTTTACCTAATATATGTGTGTGTGCTGTGTGTTAGTTTATTATGTATATATAAAAATATACACATGCATGTAATATATTTAAGAAAAATATGTTCTGTTTTTATATTAAAATATATTTATATATAATATAAATTAAATGAATATAATTAAATTGAATATTTCCAAAATATAAACTGTATGTGTGTGTGTGTATTTATATATAATAAATATATACAGCGCACACCACACACACATCATTTTATGTAAACAAAAACCTTTATTTTGGTGTAATGTGGGGTTTGGGTTTTGTTAGTGATTCATGTTTCATTGCTCTTATATCTTTTATTTTGTAGTTTGGCCACAGTCTTGTTTTATCATGTGATTCCTTGTGGGTGTGTTATGTTCTGATTGGTTCTTTGGGTCATGTGTCTTGTCTCTCATTGGTTGTTTCTTGTCATGTGACCTGCATGGTTTGAACATAAATAGCCCTCATGCTGCCCATGTCGTTGGTCAACGTATGATGTTGTAACCCTTGCTGACAGTGAGTCTGTTCAATGCCAAGTCAAGCCATAGTCAAAGTCAGTGTTTTTTTTGTGTATTTGTTTTATGTTGGTTAATAAAGCTGTCCCACTTGGTTCATCACAACTTGCTGTTTCAGTGGATTAACCGTTACATTTGGATGCATATTAAGTGCGATATAATCTTTGCCAGCAAAAAGTGCTATATATGTTTATTTTTTTATATATCTCAGTAGTTTAGCTCAGGTAAATTGCATTCAACACAGAATTGCACCAAAATCACGTTATTGGGAATATCTGTGTGAACTTTATAGGTTATACACATTATGCTGTCTATACAGATAAGCCATTTTATATTTCTTAAGCTAGTGTGCACTCTTATTCAACTGTAAATGCATTTGCTCCATAGTCTGTTTCATCATATTTCATTTGCATCTGTAGTCTATTTGCACTATTTCGTGGTTTCATCATTGTTTATTTTCAGACTCTTAATTTTTAGTCCATGTGCATTGCTTGTTTTGTATGTTTGTTTGTATCAAGCACTTTCAGAAACTCTCTTACATGCATTTTTTCGCTTTTATTAACGTGATTAATAATAGCTTCATAAAATATCAAAGTGAGCACACTTGTAAAATTGAAGAACAAGATGCAATATAATTTTTACTGCAATGCGACCCAAAAAACAAGTATTCAGTCATTTTCGCACCTACCAAGTGCAAATCTTGGGTGCCCATTATCAACCCATCCGTCCGAGATTCACAACAAGAGTCACTGCGGGATCTTCTTTTGGTTTTGGTCGTTATACATACTGGTTTGTCATTTTAGTTGTTGTTTTGTTTTTTTGTTTTTGTTTTTTTTTTTATTTCTGTTCCTCATAAATCCGTGTGTAATTCTAGTGTTCAAATTACCTGTTGTAAATAAATGAATCCTTGCTTCTTCTTGATACAGAATCATTGGTTTCTTTGTTTTGTTTGTTCTTTACTTGGTCTACTTCCAACACAACTTTTGAACCGTTTGATCAGATTCATATGGTTTTGCTTTGGAACAGGGGTTAAAAAATGAGATATTTCTTAGTAAACATAAAAATAACGAATAGAAAATATAGACATGACTATAAAAGCTTGAGACTCAGAAATATAAAAAGCATATAAGGGCCCAAATTGAGACTTAGATGTTAATTGAGTGCAGTATGAGTGTTAAAGAAACTCTAGAAGTAGAAACACTGGAGTATATTTAGCCATATCAACTGTCATGCATTTTATTTTTATTATTAATATTTATTTTTTAGTTTCATTATCTGTTTTTTTTAAGGTGGTAAAATTGATTACCCACTTTTTGTCCAGAAGTATGCTAGATAACGTGGGCTGCCTTGAGCAACTAAGTGGTACACCATTTATTAAATAAATTGACATTCACAGAAGATAAATACTTTTTTTTTTTTTTTTTTTTTTTTTTTTTTTTTTTGTTTTTTGGCATGTATAAATGCCCTTTTTAGGAAATAAATTGTTTGTGTCAGTCAGGGAAATTCAAGTCAGAAGAAGGAAGAGAGGAACATCAGATGCAGAGTTTTACGCAGAAAGGCGTAATGGGGGAACCTGGAGTGAAAGCCAAATAAAGATGCAGAGTATAAAAGCTTGTAAAAATATGCTCACAATTAAGTTAATTTCATGTGTTTAGAAAAAAAAGTTTTTAAATTTCATTTTTTAAATATCTTTTTTATTAATTTTTGATAGCCTGTCTGTATTTGTTATAGTATTAAAGTTATTAATTATTTCAATAAAATTCTGTTATATATTTCATATTTCATCAAATTACATTTTTGATGAATCAATTTTTATTTCGCAGCAGACTGAAAACTATATGTTTTGTCAAGGTTGTTGAAACTATGTTTGTTATACTTTTTTTTTTTTTTTTTTTTTTTTTTTTGATAAATTAGAGAGTGGCCCACTTCACCTGAAAAGATATTTGTCTGAAGTGCATAAAGAAAATTAAAGAAAAGACGTATGGTATCAAAATTACAAGTTTTACAAAAAGTGGCCCTGAACTCACCTTAAAAACAAAGAAAAGGTTTTTTTTTTTTTTTTTTTTTTTTTTTTTTTTTTAAATAAAACATTTCTTTTTTTTTTTTTTTTTTTTTTTTAAAACCATTACTTGGAATTCCACTAGCCTCATAATTGGCAGTTGAATGTGATCAGTCCAGCAATTTGGCATTCACATTGTTGATTGTCCTTGCATCACCCACCCATGCCTGTAGACATTGGCAGCAGGCACTCAGACAGAAGTTATTGAAATCAGCACCGTCAGAATGTTAGGCATGGCACCCGAAGGTCTACGGTGGCGTGAGACGAGCTGGATGGTGAAGTCGAAGGTGAAGGTGAAGACGGTTTGAAACCCGAAACAGCCCGGACCACTGACACGAAGACGGCAAACATTGGAAACGGAAGACGGTAAACCAACTACTGGAGAAAGAATGAGGATCGACAAAAGACAGAGAGATTGAGTATATGTAGCTCTTTGTTCCCACCCCACACTATGTCTCCTGTTTCGTCTAACTCCTGTCTCAAACCTCCCCACCCCACAATCTGTCTCCTATTCGTCTGCCTCCTGCCCCTGGTCTCTTTTTGAAAAAATACAAATGTAAAACTTTTGTGGGACAAAC